>NC_056727.1:280991450-281001450 GCF_019279795.1 Protopterus annectens
GCCAAGTGGGTCCACAAGTCTTGTTTCCGATTGTTCAGTAAACAACTTGGGATATTATCTAGTACCAGATGCTCTCAGCAGGCTTGAAACATGTCTCAGTAATTGCAGAGACGTCATCATCCTCCAAAGTGGGGAATGGTTCCAGGGAGTGCAGCTTCATGTTTAAACTCCTAGCATTAATCAGCACAACCCTGAGTTTGTCTTGATTAGATTTTGTTACATTGGAAAATTTGTTGTTTTGATATTTCCTAAAAAAGGCACTATGGGGAAGGCAAGGGCATTTGCCAGTATGCAAAAGCCTAGGCAGAACAGGTGCAGACCATCTGCTTATGGCTAGGGACATACCTGTCTGGGACACATAATAAGAGACTTGCATTATGTCTCTCTTCATATAGTCCAGAAAGGTATAGCTCAAGCCACTCACCCCAACATGGACTATGACAAAGTCATAATGGTACTTGTTGATGAGTGACTTGAGTGCATGCCTGATTTTATCAGATCCTGACACCTGATAGGTAGCTGACTGTGACCTTCTACTTGTCCATTCTGGTGAGGGGGGGCAGCTGTCTTGCTATGGAGCCAACTATGACCAAGCCATTTGATGTGTTTTGCCTTAGGGGCTTATTTGTTGAGACACAGGTGTGTGTGTGTGTTGGTATGTGTAGTGTTTTATTTATGCTTAAATGCTGTGCTTTTGGGAAATCTCTGTTTTTTGGTAGGCTTTTAGTGAGTACCTCCATATATGTGGGTGTATGTGTCGTGACCTTATTTTGTGTGAGAGGTAAGGTTTTCATGAGAGTTGAAGCATGTGTGCTGACAACCTGTTTAATGTCTAGTTTGGCTTTACATGAGAGAATGACTCCAATTCCACAGTGAATTTGCATCTCTCACATTGGGCATTAGTTTGCTTTAAGAATATTTGATTATCAGTATACATGAAGTAATTGCTACGTTGTCTCAAGATGCCCATATCAATTAAGCTGGCAGGAGAAATAATGGGAAAGTGTCCATCCATTGTGGCGGGATTTTTCTGAATGTGGTATTTTGGGAAGGAAGTAAGGTAGCTGGAATTAGTCACAAACAGCACAAATGAAGGAGAAACTCAGTTAAATACAGTTAACAAAGTGCAGTGCTGGCTTGAAATATACCTATTTTTCAGTGTTTTTAGTGGATGACTTGAATTTCAATGCAGATGCACTCCAGATATCTGGCTAAAGTTGCCAAGCATTGAGCATCTCTTTAAACCGAGTGCAAACCCATGCAAGCGTGAAGCTTATATACAGGCAAATGTAAACAGTTTTAGCACAACTACCAATGAGAATGCCCCAAACTGAACCTTTCTCCAGCAATCCCCAACTCAGATGGGTCCTGAGCTACAAACATCTGCCACAAGGGTGCAGGGAGGCCCTCTTAATGTAAGATGGCTGGTTTAAGAGCACATTGATACCAAACAGTATAGATTCAACAATCTGAATCTAGCCTATGCTATATAAGACAATGAAACACAATTTCAAAATGTGGAGTAAAAAGCAGTCACAAACAGCAAAAATGAGGCAGTAATTCAATTAAATATAGTTAAAGTGTAGTGCTTTCTTAAAAATATACTTATTTTTCAGTTTTTTTCAGTGGATGCCTTGGATTTCAGTGCAGATGCACTCCAGACATCTGGCTAAATTTGCCAAACATTGAGCAACTCTGGTAATCTGAGTGCAAACTCATGTGAATGTGAGGCTTATGTACAGGCAAATGTAAACAGTTTTAACACAACTACCAATGGGAAAGCCACAAACTGAGCCTTTCTCCAGCAGTCCCCAACTCAGATGGGTCCTGAGCTTTATACTTCTACCACAAGGGTGGACGGGGGCCCTCTTAATGTAAGATGACTGGTCTAAAAGTATAGTAATACCAAACAGTCCAGATTCAACAAGTCTGAATCTAGCCTATGCTATGTACAACAAGGAAAAACAATTTCTAGATGGGAAGGAGTAAGCGAGAGTCAATTAAAGGTCAAAGTGAGGGTTTTTAGTAGCATGCTATTAGATGACCTGTAGTGGTCCAACGCTGTACACAAATTGGCAGCTCTTCCAGCAGCTGTGAACAATGGGAGACTATGGAGAACATTTTCTGTAGAGGATTTTAAATTGGAGAGGTTTACTTATATGCAAGCATGGGGAACCACTTTTAAACAGACAGGAGGAAAGATTTTTATAAATTGTAACCCTCACGCCAATCAGATAAAAGCACAATATGCTATTGACCAGTAGTTCCACCTTGGATGGGTTACATTTATCTCTCTGCTCCCACCAGAGTGCAAAAGAACCCTCACAATGCAAAACAAACTGACTTTGAGCTAAAGTGCAGTAATAAATGCTTTACAACAGAAGTAACAATTCCTGCAATATCAGGAATCCTTGGAAATAAGTTCACTAATCTTGAGAAATGTTCACAAAACACAAAAACTTTGCAAAACTTTTGCAGTATCAGAGGAGGTTAGGAAATATCAGAATATTGTTAAAACGGGATTATATTAGTCCATCGAAATGGCTGAATCTCGAATACCAGATGTTCGAACTGTAAAGTTCGAACACTGGTAATCGCGAAGCCGTGGCCCACCAAATTTTTTTCCCAGGGAAAGAATTTGGTGGGCCATTTCTGTGGCTTCATGAGTATCAGGACTGTGGTGGGAAGTTACGGGTTGGGTTCAGGTAAGTGTGCAATTGTGTGGATGTTAGGGTTAGAGCGCGGGTTAGGTGAATTAGGGTTAGGGCGCGGGTGAGGTGGGTGTGCGATAGTGAAAGACTTTAGGGTTAGGGTGGGATAGGTGAGTTAGGGTTAGGGCGTGGGTCAGGTGAGTGTGCAATAATGATGGACCTTAGGGTTAGGGTTTGGGTTATAGTAAGTGGATAGGCAGTAGTGTATGTACAGTTTAGTGTAGGGTTAGATATAGGATTTTGAGTGTATGTGTGCGGATTGATGTTGTTTTGGTGTGTTTCTGTTGCGTGTATGTGTTTCTTGGAAAAGCGATTTTTTTCCCTGGGGAAAAAAATCGCTGTTTTAAGACTTAGATGTTTTTACAGTTTGTGGTTTGAAGTTCGAACAAATGGTGTTCGAGCGTCAGCCATTTCGATGAACTGATATAGACCCATTAAAACAACCTAAGAGCAGTACAGTAACAAACAGATGGAGTTTCTTTAACAAGTGCAGACTGAAAAACAATGATAAATTCAA
Source organism: Protopterus annectens (assembly GCF_019279795.1). Lineage (NCBI taxonomy): Eukaryota > Metazoa > Chordata > Ceratodontiformes > Protopteridae > Protopterus > Protopterus annectens. The sequence goes on from NC_056727.1 coordinate 280,994,679, forward strand.
CAGAATAAATAAATGCAGAACAAAAGTGCTAAATGTCACTGAAACAGTTAGAGCAAGTGCAAACAATATATTTATATCAGGTTTGTAGGTCCAGATGATTTTAGAAGCAATCATATGTATCTAGGCCAGGCACAAGGAAGCTCTGAATAAATGAGCACAATCACACAAACTGTAATTCTTTTATATGAGCAGGATGAAAGACTTTTATAAATTTAAACCCTCAGGCCAATCAGATAAAAAAAAAAGATGTGTGACAGATTCAAACCTGCAACCACAATCTACATCCAAACTCCATCCCTGAGAACTACCTGCCTACCTAACACAACTTAACTAGATGTACATATTTATATATATATATATATATATATATATATATATATATATATATATATATATATAGATTCACTTCATAATCTCGAAATACTGAAATATTGAATTTCAGTATTTCGAGACCATGAAGCCAAAAATCCATATTATCAAAACCACAAAACCATGAAACACAAAATCTTGAACACACAAAGCACACACTACACAACACATACAAATACAAATACACATACCTTCCGACACTTTCAAAAAAGAAGCACAACACACATGCATACATCCCAAGAAACACACACACCTACCCTTACTATATGCAGGGGGGCAAACCCCCCTGCATCCCCCACACCCCCTACTAATATATACTAACTCAGAGGTTGCACTACACTCCAAGACACAGACAACCCATCACTACACTTTCCACACCCCCCCCTGCACAAACACACATCACATACATACAAATACCACCAATTCCAACACTAACACACTCACACTCTTACCTACCCTAACCCACACCTACAACTCCCCAACACACTAAAAAACACACAAACCCTCCCCAAAACCCTAAAAAAAACCCAACACTTACCTAACGCACTATCTGTACCACGGGTTCGACATTTTCGGATTCAAGATTTCTGATTTCGCAATTTCCGTCTGTTCGACTTTACGGTCTCGGGATACTGAAATTCGAGATTTCAGTAGTTCAAGCATGTGTACAAATATACACAGACACACACAGACACACAGACACACACACACACACACACACACACACACACACACACACACACACACACACACACACACACACACACATATATATGAAACATTATAACAGAAATGTGTGAAGTGCAACCAGTCTGTAAGCATTTGTACACTTTGTCTTGTTACAAAATGCATGTTTCAGCATCCTTACAGATCAGTAGGAGGAGTTTATTTGTTGTTTGATACAAGGTTATGCCAGTGATTACTCATTTATTAACATCCACCTTTGCAATGCAAGGGGTCTGCATTCTCATATTCACTATATCTCATTCTAGTGGGAGGTATTTGTCATCTGCTGAGCTATGAAAAAGGTACACTAATCTCTGTGAGCTTGCAAGAAAGTTAATCAGCAACCAGTTACCATATTACTAGATTAAAATATATTAACAGTTCTGATTCTAACTTTTTATAGTATAAACACAAGTCCTTAATGAACAAGGGAAATGTGCACTTACCTGGGAGACAAGTTAGAGAAGGAGAGAAAAAAATGTAGTAAGAAGGGTTAAGTCAAAGCATGTACAGGACAAAAATGTATTGCTATGGGGAGGTATGGATCAGGAGATATGAGCAGCAGCAGTCAGATTACTGAAGAAGCTTATCATAACAACATGAAGGCATTGCAACTCTAATGAATGTATGTGCCCATATAGCCTGTTAACTTGTACTCTTGAAGACGCAAGTTGTTATTTATATACGGTGTTGTAAGCTATTGCAACCCTCACTTTGTAGTATGGTAAATTTATTGGTAGGATGTTTGTGAGAGTGAAGGTGTGTGTGTGTGTGTGTGTGTGTGTGTGTGTGTGTGTGTGTGTGTGTGTGTGTGTGTGTGTGTGTGTGTGTGTGTGTGTGTGTGTGTGTGTGTGTGTGTGTGTGTGTGTGTGTGTGTGTGTGTGTGTGTGTGTGTGTGTGTGTGCGTGTGTGTGTGTGTGCATGTGCGCCTGTGAATGTTTGTATTTTATGAATCAATATCTTTGTGTGGACCTTTTGGTGCAGTGCTATAAGTAAATACATGATGATTGGCCTGGCCTCAATCTCTCTTAATAGTATAAGCACCTGTCAGGCAAACATGTTTGATAAATACTTGACCAACAGCACTGAGAGTTAAGTGTTAGTGTTCCCGAAACAAAAGTTGCCCACTTCTACAATAATAGATATGTAAGAATGGGGCAATTCTCCATGTCCTCTAGGATTAAGGCCACATATATTAGGACTGCGTGGCACTCCAAAGTTTCCCAGGCTGCTGTACTCTGCCATATACCACAGTGCATAGGGTTTCACCTTCAGATCTGAAGTAGTAGTACTAAAGCACAGCCCTAAAAAGTCTGGTAATTAGTGCAGAGGGCTTAAGCTGTGAGCTTTTAATGAACTGCTTCCTATGCCCAAGGTATAGGATTCCTTTCAGCTTTATCAGTATTCTAAGGTTCCTTCTGAAAAGGGAAAATTTGTCCAGTGAGTTTACCCAATCAACAAATTGAAAGAAAATGATCAGAAAATCAAACCATGATCCCCAAGATGGAAAAGGAAGAATCATAATACATAGGAAAGCCCCACTCCTACAAGAATGGTTGTTAGGGTAAGTACCTAACTTTTATACCTGATAGCATTAGCTCTATGTTCCATAATTACGAAGACAGTGTCTCATGCATTTCCTGATGGGAGGTCTTAGGCTAAAATGCCCTTGATCACAGCTGCCCCAAAGATGCCCTAGACCCGAAAGCTATATTCAGGTTATATTGTTCACAAAAATGTTCAGGAATGACAAAGTAACAGCCCAGAAGATATCAAGTACTGAAACCTTCCTAAGGAAGATAGATGACACATCTAAAGGCCTAGTGCAATGATCCTCGGGTAATTATATGCCATGGAGGACATAGCGGAACTTTATACAGCAATAAAGACATAGAGTCCTTCTGCCACAGTGATTTGGAATCCTAGGAAATGAACAACTGTGGATATTTCCTGACATACATAGTCCCGTCCAAATGATACCTTAGCTTTTTGTCAACATTCAGAAAATGCAAGAGGCATTCCTCACAGTTAGAAGAATTAGGGAAAAGAAGGCAGATAAATTAAGTATTAAGGAGGAATAAGTGCTAACAGATACATTGTCCTTATTGAAGATCAAATAAGGATGAACCACAGAAAAGGCACGAAGCTCAGAGATCCACCAGGCAGAAGTGAAAGTCACTAAGAAGATTATCTTTGCAGGACAAACATCTGAGGTTCATAGAAATAGCCAGCTCAGGCAGGGTCAGTTAAAGTCTCTAAGAGGATATGTAAGCCCCAAGGTGGCAGTGGGTCACATAATGGTTGCCTCAAAAAAGAAGGTACCCTTAATGATGACTTTAGAACATTAAAAGAATGCCTAGGGAAAAAACATATTGGCCCAAATGAAACTTGGAATTCAAGTGGACTTTGACAGAAGAAAATTGTAATCCTGAATCAAATATTTCAGCAAGGAAGTTTAGTAGCTGGATGAGCTGCATCTTGAATTATAATGAAAAACATATTTTTTTGCCATTTTTATGCTGAAACATATAAAAAGAATAAAAGATCTCTTCTGAACATTCTTATTTTAGGACTGAAACAATAACAACAATATGCATTTGCATTTTGACAGGTTTAAACTATACTGTTATGAACTGAGAGCTACATTTTTGCTTTCACTTAATTTTTACAGATCTTGCACTTTGTGAACCTGTTAGTACAAGAATTCTGGACAAAGCCAAAACTAACGTGTGGAAGAGCAAAGGCCCCAAAATCAGGGACAGATTTAAAATTCAATTTTATAAAATTCGAAAGTTGATAGAAATGTATGTTTTTCATTAGCATTCATTTCCTGAAGGATTTAACATCTGAAACTCAAATGTCTGTCATTATTTAGTGATTTCATTCTCCAGTGATTTGCCAGAAAGTTACAGATTTTATGAGAGAGACCAAATATATGAGGCAGAAATCTGAGCATTCTGCAAAACTGTGAAATTCTTGGCAAATGACATTTATGATACACAGTAACAAGAATGTTGCCTTACCAGGAAAATATTAAGATTTTTTTACTCCCTTTGTAATCACAACACATTAAAAATATATTAAATTCACACCCTTAAATAACAATCTTCCTGGCAAACAAAATCTGTCAGCTCATGGATTAATTAAAATATGTATGTGTTTCTATAATACATTAATAACCCCTCATTTTGTTACATTGCACTGTTAAACATTAAAATACAGACTGAGCAGCAAGACTTTTAAAGATGTCATTTTATATGCAGTCTTCTTTATGATATATCTAAATGTTAAGATAGTCTGGAGTTTGCAAACAATGTAAACACCAAACTGCATGGTTTAAGAGCTATAGTAAGTTTTGTCTGAGTCATGCCATAATTATATTTTTCAATATTAATTTTATGCACATTTGGAAAGAGTAATGGCTGTAATGTTGTTTGCCATTATCTTGAAATCTTCAGAAAATGCAGACTTCCCATTAGTCAACCACAGCTAACACAGTAAAGGCATATTCTGCTATAGACATATTTCACTGTTTACCACTAGTTATCATTTATTGTTTTTTTTTTTTTGGCTAATTGCCTGCACAGACATAATGTAAAAAGCTACCAGATGAAGAAATCTTAAAAAGCTGAAAAAGCGATAACAGCTAGATGAAGCATATTTTATTTTAAATGAAAGCCATTGGAAATAAAAATATCAAACTAAATGGGAAGCATTATCTTAAGAAACCAGACTCCATTTAAATTAGTCTGCAAATGCACTGCTTTCATGTGCCACAATACAAATGTTCTGAGAATGAATGGCCCGAGACATACATTAGCTACAGTTTCAGAATAATTATTGCTTTCCATTTACTTTCAATCGTACATGTTTCAATAGTATCAGAACTATTAGCCAAGCAGAAAGTCATATCGGAATATTCACTGGACACTTCAGTTCCCAGTGAGAAGTGTAGCAATTCATGAGGTTCAAAGCAAAAGGCCTGCAACCCTAATCTATACATTGAAATCGATGAATGAACAACTCAGCAATATTGCATTTGTGAAAGGAGCATATTTGTTGTACATGTTTTAATCATATGCAACAAAACATAAAACAGTAAGAAACAAAAATAAAAGTAGCCCACCTCTTTCATACAGTATTGGCTTGTATTCTACATTTTCATGGTATTTCCAGATGGCATTTTATTTTTAAATGGATGTTTTAGTACTTCCAAAGTTCACCATGCAAATGTTATCGAAATAATTTTTTGTAGCTTGTTGATTAATCCTTTTTAAGTCAGTGCATAATGTAAGCCTGTTGCTGAGTTATTTCATACCAATAACTAAAGTACAGGATTGTCTAAACAATATTGAGAATTGCCAAACTGAGAAAGTTATTGTCTAACTGAATTCATAAGTCTGGTGGCTTTCCCTAACTGAGGGGCTATTTTTCAACAAATTATTCTTTTGACTGTAACTCACAAACATAAGTAATCAATTTGAATAAGTAATGCCGCAAAAGTTATTTTGAACATTTGTGCACTCAGTTTATAAAAAATTGTGAGGTGCAATAAAGAAATAGGTACATTAATAGCTCCAATGTAAAATCCCAGGTATCTGAGAGCAGAACCACCAAACGTAATGCAGGGTGGTATTAAAAGTCATTACGCTTATATGTAACTGCAATCTGCACATTTCATGCCTAAGTGCTGGCATGACAGTATACATAGAGGTCAACTGCACTTGCAAATGATAGCCTTGAATGAACTTATGCAAAATGGAGGAACAGTGACACTTAAATGAGAAACGCTGTGGAGCTTCTTATGCTACTAAAGTCTCTTCCCATCCATTTGTGATTCAGTCATTTTTTGACATTTCTATGTCATGCATAGAGGCATTTCAAATGGTAACATTTCACCAATTCTATCTAATTTGCATTTGGCTGCCAGCCTAGCTATTCCTGGCTGAGTCAAACCCGTTGGCCACCCAGTGGTGTTTTCTTGTCATGAAGGCAAGGATACTAAGAATAGCCCTTTATAACACTGATACTCAAGAAATGCTTGATAGGTTTATAGTAGACAGGGATATTTTAAGGGCTTTAGTGAGTATGTATGACCCACAGATAGGAGATGGGGGATGTGCACTCTTTCTGTACCTGTAGCTGCTAAGATATGTATAGCCCTCACAATACTTGCCACAGGAACCATTCAGAGATAGACTGGGAACACATTGGGTATAGCTCAGGCCTCTGCCTTGAGAATACTTCAGCAGTTTATTAATAAACTCTTGGCATGTATAGGTTATTACATTTATTTCCCAGTGTCACCTCAGAACCGAGCCAGAACCATGCATGACTTTTATGGGATGGCATGCTTCTCTGAGGTGCTTGGTGTGATAGATTACACCCATGTTGCCATTAGGGCCCTATCAGGATCACAGGGTGAGCAGCACTGAAATCAGAAGTACTACCATTCCATCAGCTGTCAAGTAATGTGTGATGCATGGAGTTGCATCACCAACATGTAAGCCCAGCACATGATTCCCATATCTGGCACACAAGCTCACTCTACTGCCTCTTCTTGCATGGTAGGATGTCCCATGATTAACTTTTTGATAAGTGAACATTTTTATTTTAATTATTTGATTAGTTATTATTTGGGAAATATACTGCTTATTGCTAAGCGGCCCTTCTCTAG
>NC_056727.1:281006450-281171450 GCF_019279795.1 Protopterus annectens
TGAGTTCAAGTTATACTGTAGAAAGTTAAACTTAAAGTACATTTTTGATAATACTAAATTAGTGAATAGTACACATAAAAACACTAGAATAAAAAGTACATATAATCCATTATTAAATTCCACTTTGACAGTGTTTAGTAAACAATGTGAACAAGATTTTAGACAAATTAATAACAATTCACATTGTACACCTAATCTTTCTGAGGGAGAGACAGAGGCTTTACAAGTTATGGCCAAAAACAGAGATTGGCGTATTATGAAGGCTGATAAGGGAGGGACTCTTGTAATAATGAATCAAAATGAATATGTCAAAGCAATCAAGACACTTTTGGCTGACACTAAAAATTATATGAAGGTTAACATTGACTTTGTAGTCAAAAGTTTTGCTAAACTAGATACTTGTCTTTTTGATTTGTTTTGTGAAGGAAGTTTTGACTACAACGTATACACTTTTTTATATACAGAGTATCCTAAAATTGCATCTTTATTTGGAATTCCAAAAGTGCACAAATGGGAAGAGCAGTTAAATTTTAGACCTATAGTTTCAGCTAGCTCTTCTAAAACAGAGACAATTTCAGTCTGGTTGGACGATTTATTAAACCCTATTGTACAGAAGTCAAAATTTTATCTTCGGGATTCCTGGCATTTATTAGAACTTTTAAAAGACACAACTTTTGAAGGAGACAACGTTTATTTTGCATCGTTAGACGTAGTCTCTTTGTACACCAGTATTGACCAACAAATGGGTATAGAATTTATGAGAGAGTTCCTCAGTAAGCACACCCAATTGGACACCACTTCTGTTTACACTTGTTGTATATTGATGGAGTTGGTGTTAGAAAATAATTTCTTCAAGTTTGAAGGAGATTTGTACAAACAAACATCTGGTGTTGCAATTAGGTCTAGAGTTGCACCAAGTTTTGCAAATTTAGTTATGTCATCATGGGAAAACAAGTTTTTGGTGACACATTCGAAATTTAACAACATTATATTTTATAAAAGATACATAGATGATTTGATTTTTTTATGGAAAGGTGACATTAGTTCATTCACTAGTTTTTTAGAAGATTTGAATTCTACTACTAATTTTTTAAAATTTACATTGGGTGAGTTTGGTAACACCATTAATTTCCTGGATCTGCACTTATGTATTGATTATCAAGATCAAAGTTTTCACAGTAGCATTTTCAGGAAAGCAACCTTTGTGAATCAATATTTACATTATGATAGTCTGCACCCCAGACATATGAAGAGGGGTGTAGTAAAAGGTCAGTTTATACGACTTAGTCGTTTGACTAGTGATGACAGGTAATTTTTGCAAGAGAGCAACAATTTAAAACAATTCTTTCTAGACAGAGGATATATAACCACTTGGTTAGATTATATTATTGGTGAGGTAATAAGTCTGAGAGAGAATAAAGCCAGTCCAATATTATCAAAAAATATTCATCAGAATAAAACTTTAATGAAAAAGTTGGAATTGACGAATAGTTATAATTTGTCTTTTCCATTACCCATTACAAACGAAATGGATATCATTAAAAGTGTAGTCCTTAACAACTGGAAAATAGTGATGGGAAATAATGAGCTGGCTAATATTATTGGAAATCGTCCTATATTCACTTATAAAAAAGTAACTAACATTAAGATGATTCTAGAAAGAGGTGCTAGAAGTGTTGGTCAAACCAGTGATTCCATTTTGGGCACTTTTCCTTGCACAACTTGTAAACAGTGTAGGTTTATTAGTGGAACATCAAGCATTTATTTAAAACATCAAAACAAGGACATTAAAGTCACTGGACATTACACGTGTAAAACAACTAATATAGTATATTTGGCACAATGTGTTTCATGTGAACAATTTTACATTGGGAAAACTATACGTGCTTTAAGCAAACGTATATATGAGCACAATTTAGCTATAAAAAAGAAAGACTTGTCTAATGCATTAGCTAAGCATTCCACTTGTTGTCCTTCCTTTAAGAAATTTATTTTTTCTGTTTTAGAAAGAGTAGATGATACTATATTTAGTGGAGATTATAAGACATATTTAGAATGTAGAGAAGCCATTTGGCAGATTAGGTTAAAGGCAGACCAGCCACCAGGTCTCAATGATATGATTAACATCAAATGTTTTTTATTAATACATAAATTTTAGTATATATGTAGTTGATATTTAAGACAGTTTTATTGTTATTGGTGAAAAACATTTAGTTAGATGACATTTCTTTTTAAAGAAAGTACTAATTGAATATTTATTTATATTTATTAGATAATTGTGGTCAAACATCCATTGGTTATTTATTGCATGTGACCTTATTTGAATTTGTACATAAGCAATGCATAAAGTATTGGGTGCATTTCTGAAGAAGTTCATTTTTATTAAAAGAACGAAAACGTTAAAAAGGCAGATTGAGCTGTTCGTCCTTCTTTTTCGCCAGTGGTATTTTCGTATGTTATTTGGTTTTGTTCACATTTGTTTCATATATATATATATATATATATATATATATATATATATATATATATCTATATGTGTGTGTGTGTGTGTGTGTGTGTGTGTGTGTGTGTGTGTGTGTGTGTGTGTGTGTGTGTTTGTGTGTGCGTGTAGATATATTTTACTTGTTTATTTATTTTGGCATTTCCTTTGACTTTAAGCAGTGACATTAATCTACTGAAATGCACACACTGGTGAAGTATACATGAGATTTTCCATAGCTGCACTGCTAACCCTGAGTTACAGTAGATACTGAAATGCACACACTGGTGAAGTATACATGAGATTTTCCATAGCTGCACTGCTAACCCTGAGTTACAGTAGACCAAGTCTGTCATACACAGTGTCCCCTAAGTACAGGGTGGGTAACGATGTCCTTGATCATATGGAAGTGCTGGCATTTGAGCTTGATGCTGACTTGCTGTGATGATGTGACCTTTTGAATGCAGGTGACCTTACCAATAGGGATCTCACAGTGCTGCATGACTGAGACCTCAAATGAGAGGTTCTGCTACATGTCAATGAACACTGATGAGACCTGCATGACTTCTGTTGTATTATGTCCCCCTGTTTTTTCCAGTGCTTTTTCATGAAGCACACAGTCTGTGATGTGCTATGCCCCATGCCTCCAGACAATACCTCATCCTCATTCCCACCTACCATCACTTCTTATTTCAGACTGGTAAGTCCTGACTAATTTGCAATGTAGGTGGAAATGACTGCTCTGTGTGCTAGCACACTGCACATGCGCATGACCGTGGCAGTATCCCTACTGTCTACCATTCTATGTAGTGGTGTAAATCATCATGTACACCATGTAGTACTCTGACCATATCTAGCTGACTCGCCGTGGCAGTAGACTGAGTCTGAATGTTTTAGTGCATGTTCTGATGGGTATCCAATGCTTTTGTTATTTCTGGAGGTAGCTGACAGCACAGGTGTTACAGTGGACACTGTTACCTCGGAGATTGTCCCATCTCCCATATAGGGCTCCTGTGTTTGCAGAAACACTAGTGTTGAGATGAATGCATTCTCCTCTGTACAGTCTACAATGTAATGCCCTCATCTAACTTGACTTGGTGATCCTGCATCACTTCCTGCAGAGTTACTTACCTGTTGTGGGGTGTGTGAAACTGCCTTTAAACTTGGTGACTTTATGCCACTCTCCTCTGGCTGTCTCATAAATATAATTATGTGATCATAATCAAAAGCCATTCTGCTGCTGATGTCTTCCAGTTGTGTTAACAAAGTGGAACTGTTCTTTTCTGCTGCTGACCCTATGAAGGATTAATTTCATTTTATTGAGCTACGAAGGATTAATTGCATTTTACTGAGCTAATGGAGCATAGTACTGAATGCTGTGGAATGAGGTGTAGAGGACACCTGCCATGCATACTAAGTTCAGTTTCATGATGGGCAGAAATTGAGGATTCACCTGTTGATAGTAAATGTCATGTGTTACATGTAAGCAGTTAACCTCTGCAGTTATCTGCATTATGTGAATATGTCATGGTGGATGCACTGACCCTCCTGAATGGTTGACTGTAAATGCAGCTGAAGTGGGTAATTGCCAGTATCTATACCACCTCTGATTATGCTCATGCCATCCGCATCACTGCCATAGTCATCTCAGTGTTTGCAGAGGAGGTATTCCTCATTGGGTGTTAAAGGGATAATTGTCAGAGATCTCCTACTAGTACTGCTATGGGCAACTGCCTTGCCTTTGTTCTAGCACCTCCTACCATATCATTGGCCCTTTTTCTGCACTGTATCAATGGGCAGTTCCTCTCCCCAATAACATTTATATCCATAACCACCTGTCTTCATACCTTTGCTCTCTCAGCTTGTGTTGGTCCCCCTTTTCCATAAATATGATGGCCATATGTCCAGACTGTTTCCATGAAGATGCAGTTCTCAGGACCAAAATTGTGTTTCCTCTGATTTGATTCCTGCTGCTGCATCATGTATTCACCTGAAACAACACACATGAGTATCCCTAGTGAAATTAGATTTACAGAACTGAAACCCACTAATCGCCCCTGTACAGCAAAGTACTGAGAGCATGCTTATATTCCTTACACCCAAATCCTTTTACAAACCACTCCTTCAACACCATGAAAAGAAAACTTAATGTCGATAGTCAAAGTAAAATGGTGCTGCGGTAGCGTTGTCGCCTCACAGTAAGACGCTGTCCGGTTCAATTCTCAGCTAGAACGTCTTCTGTGTGGAGATATGCGTGAATGGGCATACCTTCGTTGAAGGTTGTGCATCAGAGCTGGTAACTTGGCACGTAAAAATCGAAATCGACTACCAATCATTAGCAGACCGGAGTTCCGCTGTGGCAACCCCTAACCGGGAAAAGCCGAAAGACAAACAAACAAACATCTTAAAAGCATTCTTCATTCATATCAATAAAAGAAAGTAGATTTCAAAACTGAAGAATGTCCTGTTAATATTTTGTACTATTAACCTCTACATCATCATCAGCAGTATCATCATATAGGTTCATAGGTTCATAGGTTCATACTAGGCTATCTGCCCTAGGGCATTTATAAGCCTAGCCAAAGTGTGTTTGGCTTTCGCCACCCATTTTAAATTAATTTTGCTATGCCCTTTTTCGAGGTTAGTATACTGTGCCTCTGTCTAACAGTGACACAGAAGTGATACCCGGGGTAAACCTACGATCTCCCATCCACTCATCAAGATTCCTCTTGAAGAGAGTCAATGAGGGACTCTGCCTAACCTGGACTGGGATTTTATTCCAGAGTGAAGGGAGCCTCTGGGTTATGAATCTGTCCCTCCAGCATGTCCTATTTATTTCAGTGCTGAGGTTCAAGTCTCTCAAGCACGTAGCTCGATGGGATTTGGATTTTCTGAGGTGCAGCATATCCATTAATTCCGGGTTGGACATGGCTTTATACGTCAGGCACAGATCGCCTCTGAGCAGGCGGTATGCCACTAAGTAGAGCTGGAGTTTCTTTAACCGGGCAGCGTATGGCATCTGTTTGAGCCCTATGATCCTCTTGGTGAGGTACTTTTGGGGTCTTTCCAGTTGCTGCAGGTGTCTGGTAAGGTACATCCCAAAAGGGGCATTGTACTCAATTATGGACCTGATGAGGGATGAGTAAAGAGGCACGATGACCTCCCCTGATCTAGATGTGAATCCCTTCATGATTAGGTGGGCTATATAAAATGTTTTTCCTAACCACTTTGGCCACGTGGTTGTCAAATGAGAGATTGCTATCAACTTGGGTCCCCAGGTCCCTAATTACTTCTTCTGTACTTAATGGATTACCACCTATGTGGTAATTTGTGGGCACTTTGTTTTTGCCAAAGGGGATGACTATACACTTTTTGGCGTTTAGCTTGAGGCCATGGCTCTGGCACCAGTTGTCTGTTTCTATGAGGCCCTTTTGGAGGATGCTTGTGTCGGCTGGAGAGTCGATTATGGTGCCCAGTTTGCAGTCATCTGCGAACTTAGTCAGCCACAGTCCTTCCTTGTTGGCCTGTACCTCCGAGAAATATATACCGAACAAGAGAGGTCCCAGGACTGAGCCTTGGGGGACGCCACTTGTAACTGGTTTGGAGTCTGACATGGCTCCAGCAATTCTAACCATGTGGGTTCTGTCCTTGAGCCAGTTTGCAACCCATCTAGTGACATAGGGGTTTATATATAAGCTGGTGAGCTTATCTATAATGCCCGAGTGGGGTATTGTATCGAAGGCTTTTGTGAGGTCCAGGTAGGCTGTATGGACCACCTTCCCCTCGTCAATGGCCTTGGTGACTGTTTCAAAGAAATCAACCAGGTTTAAGAGGCAGGATCTGCCCTTAACAAAGCCGAACTGGGTAGGATCCAGTGTCTGTAGGTCCCCAATATCTTTATTTATGAGGTCCATGATGATCCTTTCCATAGCTTTGCAGACCAAGCTAGTCAGGCTCATGGGGTGATAGTTTCCAGGATCCGTTGAGGCACCACCTTTGTGGAGAGGGACCACTGTTGCTGTACGCCACTCTTTGGGTACATATCCTGTAGTAAGGCTGAGATTGAACAGTAGTTTTATGTTTGGGTTTAGCTCTTTTTGGAGTTCATGTAGGACGCAGCCCGGGACACCATCTGGTCCCATTGATGCTGTGTTTTTTGCTTTGGAGAGGGCAGCTCTTACCTGAGCATCTGAGATGTCAGGGGGGCAGCACTCCGCTGGGATAAATATTTGCCCTTTTGGTGGGGAGGGAGGGGACAAGTTTGCGCTGAATCTGTCAGCTAGGATGTTGGCAATGTCTGTGGGTTTGGTGTATTTGTTGTCATTTTGCACTAATTCTGAGCATATCTGGGAATTCCCACCCAGGTTCCTAACATAACTAAAGAAAACCTTGTGATTATCCTTAGTGTCCTGTGCAATTTTTCTCTCGAAGCTGGCCTTAGACCATTTTATGAGTGCCCATAGATTTTGCTAATACTGATCAGAGATGCCTTCCCTTTTTGGGATTTTGCTCTATCATGTAGTAGCTTCCCCCTTCTATTGTATAGTTTGTTTATGGCTGGGGTCCACCAGACAGGACGTCTGCCTTTGGAGGATTGGGCCTAGGTTTTATTTGGGATTGCATGATCCATGCATTCCTGAAGGTGTTCATAGAATGCGTTTATAAAGGATTCTGCGGTCTGGGCCATATTTTTCACAGGCCCGGGGGCTTTGAAGGATTCCACCTCGGTTTTGAGGAGTGTGAAATTTGCTTTAGAGAAGTTTTTCACTGTGGTTTGCAGGGCAGGGGGTGGAGTCGGGATGTGAATATCCAGTGAGATTAGTTTATGCTCTGATCTTACCAGTGAGGGATACACTTCTGGTCTGGAGCATAGAGTCCCCATGTTGGTGATGATCACGTCCAGTATGTTTTCCCCTCTTGTGGGAGTGGTAACAAGTTGCTCCATATCATTTGAGTTTATAAATTCTAGGAACCTTGGGGCTAGGGTGTTGGAGCTAGAGTAATGCTCCCAGTCTATGTTTGGGCAGTTGAAGTCGCCCAATATAATGGTGTTTGGAGAGACCTTCATATTTTCCAGTGTTCTCAGGAAGGCCGAGTGGGGTTCCTGGGTTTGGGAGGGGGATCTGTAGCAAGCTATAAACTGGAAGGCAGTTTTACCCACTGTTAGTTGCACATGGATAGTCTCTGATGCTTCGTGCTGTGCCACCAACCTGGAGGTGTGGGTATCTTTGACGAATATTGATACTCCCCCTCCTTTTGTAGTAAGGTCCAAGTTTTGGGGCCGAAAAGCATGGTATGAGGTATAACCTGGTAGTGCTGGGGTGCTCTCAGGAGCCTTGAACCAGGTTTCTGTTACTGCACAGATATCAATGTTCTCCATGCTAAGGAGAGTTTCGAGTGCGTGCATCTTGAGGTTTAGACTTCTGGCATTGAGTAGCATTACTCTTAGTTTCTTATCCCTTGTGATACCTATGGAGATGGGTTTGTCTTTTGAGCCTTGCCTAAAAAAGGCACTATGGGGGTAGCAAGAGCCTTTGCCAATATCCGAAAGCCCAGGGGTGACAGCTGCAAGCCATCCCTAGCGAAGCATCGTGGCTTGTCGAGCATGTCATCCCAGGCTGACAGGCATTGGATCCCCTTTGAATGACACCAATACTTAAGCCAGTTGTTGAAATTGATCATCTTTTCTTCATATTGTGGCATCATTCTTGGTGAGGGTAAGATGCTACTCAAGGTCAGGGTCATACTGGCCTGGGCTACATGCTCAGAGAGCTCCTCTATGTCTCTTTTCATGTAGTCCAGGGAGGTACGTCTCAGGTCATTCACACCAGCATGGACAATGACTGAGTCATACTTGTACTTGCCTTGGAGTGACCTGAGTGCTTGTGTTATGTGGCGCATCCTAGCACCTGACAGGCAGCTCACCGTGACCTTCTCCTTGTTCAGCCTGGTGAGCGGGACGTCAGTGTGCCTGACGATAGAGTCACCTATTACAAGTGTATCAGGTGTGTTGTTTAGCCTTAAGGGCTGTGACTGTTCTGCACACTGGCTTTGTGATGTATGTGTTGCACGAGTTTTGTTTTGGGGTAGCAGTTGCTTGGGTGCCTGCTTTGGAGGTCTCTGCTGGTTAGGCAGATTTTTATTTAAAGCCTCCGAGTATGTTTTTGTGTGTTTATGTGTTTGGTTTGCTGTCGTGGTAGGTCTATGTGAGATTGGAATTGTAGTGAGTGTGGTTTCCTTCTCCTCCTGACTGGTTTTGCCAGTACTGAGTTGAGAGAGCTTAGCCTCCAGTATGGCTATATGGTTGCATCTCTCACATGTGTTGGAATTTTTTGGGAGGAGGAGAGGGTTGTCTGTGTACATGAGGCAGTTGTATCATTGCCTCAAGATTCCGAGATTCACCAGCTGGACTGGAGAGGAGATTGACAACTGACCTTTGGACATGCTAGAATAGTATTGGGAATTCCTTTATAAATGAAAACAAAAGGGCCAAAGGGGAACGAGGTACTCAAGGGGAGTTTGTGAGGGTGTAGTGCTTTTAATATTTTAGTGCTGACTTATATAATTGCTTTAGTGAGCAAGTGCCAGGTAACTTAAATGCAATGTGTTTCAGGTAACTTAAATGCAAAAACGACAAACAGTAACTTTCTTTCAAGTGAAACAAGGAAATAAGTACAGTAAGCAATTCAGATATCACTAGGGATCCACAGAAGCACTGAAAAGCCGCGTTTTAGGTGGAATTAGCGTTTCAGGGGAATAACAAGCAAACAAACAAGCAGCATACAAATAAACCTAGATTCAGCAGGCCTGGATCTAGTCTATGCTACAGCAAACAAGGTGTACCAATTTCAGTAAGAAACAGTTCAAATATGCAGGCACTATAAGCCTTTAACCAGAAATTCCCAGCTCAGAAGGGCAGAGTCCAGCCTCTCCTCCCACAAGAGTGCAGACCACGAACCTTCTTAATGTAAAATAACTGGCCTGAAGCCCAAGTGCTTAAACCAGAACTAATACACTTTTAGAATAACAGACACTGAGCCCTCAATCAGCAGTTCACAACTTAGAAGGATGTAAGCTATCTGCCCTGCCACCACAGTGCAGGCCACAAACCTTCCTAATATAAAACAACTGGTCTGAAGCCCAAGTGCTTAATCCAAAAGACTGAGAATGATAGCTACACTTTAATCAAGTTACTACCAAGCAGTAATAAATACAATTGAATACTTTAAAGAATGCCTGGATTAGTGCTCAAGTTATACAAACAAAGCTAGATTCAGCAGGCCTGGATCTAGTCTATGCTACAGCAAACAAGGTGTACCAATTTCAGTAAGAAGCAGTTCAAATATGTAGGCACTGTAAGCCTTTAACCAGAAATTCCCAGCTCAGAAGGGCAGAGTCCAGCCTCTCCTCCCACAAGAGTGTAGACCACGAACCCTTTTAATGTAAAATAACTGGCCTGAAGCCCAAGTTCTTAAACCAGAATTAATACACTTTTAGAATAACAGACACTGAGCTCTCAATCAGCAGTTCCCAACTTAGAAGGATGTAAGCTACCTGTTCTGCCACTACAGTGCAGACCACAAACTTTCGTAATGTAAAACAACTGGCGTGAAGCCCAAGTGCTTAAACCAGAATTAATACACTTTTAGAATAACAGACACTGAGCCCTCAATCAGCAGTTCCCAACTTAGAAGGATGTAAGCTACCTGTCCTGCCACCACAGTGCAGGCCACAAACCTTCCTAATGTAAAACAACTGGTCTGAAGCCCAAGTGCTTAATCCAAAAGACTTAGAATGATAGCTACACTTTAATCAAGTTACTACCAAGCAGTAATAAATACAATTGAATACTTTAAAGAATGCCTGGATTAGTGCTCAGGTTATACAAACAAAGCTACATTCAGCAGGCCTGGATCTAGTCTATGCTACAGCAAACAAGGTGTACCAATTTCAGTAAGAAGCAGTTTAGATATGCAGGCACTATAAGCCTTTAACCAGAAATTCCCAGCTAGAAGGGTGGAGTCCAGCCTCTCCTCCCACAAGAGCGCAGACCACGAACCCTTTTAATGTAAAATAACTGGCCTGAAGCCCAAGTGCCTAAACCAGAATTAATACACTTTTAGAATAACAGACACTGAGCTCTCAATCAGCAGTTCCCAACTTAGAAGGATGTAAGCTACCTGTTCTGCCACTACAGTGCAGACCACAAACCTTCTTAATGTAAAACAACTGGCGTGAAGCCCAAGTGCTTAAACCAGAATTAATACACTTTTAGAATAACAGACACTGAGCCCTCAATCAGCAGTTCCCAACTTAGAAGGATGTAAGCTACCTGTCTTGCCACCACAGTGCAGACCACAAACCTTCCTAATGTAAAACAACTGGTCTGAAGCCCAAGTGCTTAAACTAAATGAAAACCAGATAATCACAGAATAAAATATTCAGTGGCCTTTCCCTTACATTTCCTGTGTACATTACACTGCCATGGATGCTCAGCTTTAATAAATGACACTTCAGATTCACAACTCCTGTCATTACCACACCTGTCATTGAAATCAGCATACATCAAATGAAATTAACATTCACTTCAGGGTAAAAAATATTGCTTGAAAGTATATTATACATTACAATGTAGAAAAATAACAGCAGCACCCAAACATGGCTAAGACCAATAAAATTCGTAGCAGTTTTATTGAAGAGGTAAGCGCTTTCACACATTCACTGTGCTTCATCAGACCAAATGTAACAAAACAACTCAACAGTTAAATAAACAGCATAATCAATTAACCATTCAAAACATCCAATAGAAAACAAGCACTGAGACATACATTAAAACAACAAGATGTCATTTAAAGAGCCCCCTAGCTTTTAGGATAGGTTTAATGGAAGTTCTGCCATTGATGCCTGGAAACTTATCCGCCTGCATAGTAATGATCCAAGAAAGTTCACGGCATTCTGTGTAGTTCCTAATGTCACCCCCATGCTTGTCTTCAGTCAAAGTTTCAACAACCCTAAAACTAAAAATATGGTCACTGCCATATTCCATATAATATTTGGCCAAAGCATTATGCTCATCAAAATTATGTACACAATACAAGTGCTCCCTCATCCTCTCCATAAGGGATCTATTTGTCTTGCCTATATAGAAGCAAGTGCATACCCTGCATTTGGCCAAATAAATGATATTTCTACTGCGGCAGTCAGCATTCACTTTAAAACAATACTCATGATGTGTGGTCGGGTGAACAAAAGTCACTAATGGATCAATATGTGAGCAAAAATTACATCTCGAACAACGTCTCATGCTAAAAGCTGATATAGGCTTCACACCTCCTGCTGGTGTATACTTCTTATAACACAGTTGCCTCTTTAATGACTTCTTATTTTTAAAAGTGAGCATCAGATGTTCACCTACAACATTCCATATCTGGTCATCAGGCTGTAAAATGGACCAATTATTTTTCACAACTTCTATGATATTATTGACATCACTAGTGTAAAATAAAGACATCGAAAGTGCTTCATTTCTAGAGGCCATGGAAACATGCTCTGAATGTATGACATGGGAGGTAGATGTTTGGCTCCTATGTTTCCTATGCCTAAAAGTGTCATGTATT
Source organism: Protopterus annectens (assembly GCF_019279795.1). Taxonomy (NCBI): domain Eukaryota; kingdom Metazoa; phylum Chordata; order Ceratodontiformes; family Protopteridae; genus Protopterus; species Protopterus annectens. The sequence goes on from NC_056727.1 coordinate 281,018,547, forward strand.
GCATCGTCAACTTCCTTGTGACGATAGCCCCTATCCAAAAATTCAGACCTCATACCAAGCAGGTCATGTTCAAATAGTGCATCATTGTTATTGAGCCTCGAGAGTCTCATACCCTGGTTTTTAACTATGTTTTTAAACACATGGCCAGGATGCATGCTATTCCGTTGCAGCAATGTATTCTTCCTACAATCTTTTCTGTGTAAAGTGGTTGTGAGTCCACAGGAACCATTAATTATGATCTTAACATCCAAAAAATCCATTTCCCTAGCTGACGCTTTAGATGTAAAAGATAAAAAATGCGTTGCGTTCTGTATGAAACTAATAAATTCTTCCAATTGCTGGTATGTGCCATCCCAAATTAAAAAGAGGTCATCCACAAACCTCCTTAATAAGTGAACTGTAAATAGACCCAAAAACAAAAGTGCTCTCCCATTGAGCCATGACCACATTGGCATAGCTATTGGCACAACAGGCTACGCCAATCTTCTGCAAAAACAACTGATCATCATAAATAAAAATGTTGTTCTCTAGAACAATCTCCAAAAAAGAACAAATGAAATCAATAGTGATCAAGTCATATTCACTGTTAAAACTCAAGAACTCCTTAACCATGTTTATACCCAGGTCATGAGGTATGCAGGTGAACAAAGACACTACACCGAGGCTCACTAAAAGATACTGTCCATTGAAGCACACATCCTTAGTGTGCTCAACCAGGCCATCCAGAAATACTGTGTATCTTTTAACACCTGTGTTTGTTCATTCAACACAGGTCTCAGCTTCTTCTCTATAAATATAGAGAAAGGTTCCGTAATCCAGCCTTTCCCAGATACAATCGGTCTAAAAGGGGGATGTGTCAAGCATTTGTGTATCTTAGGCATCCCCTGAAAAAGGGGGGTAAGTGAATGTTCAACTGATAAATAAGTATAAAGGTCTTTCGAAATCAATTTACTCTTAAAGCAATCAGAAATACTTGCATTCACTCTCTCATGTAACAAAATCACAGTATTAAAATCAATTTTGTCATAAACATTGCTGTCGCTCAACAAATCTAAAATACTCGTGTGGTAAAAGTTAAAGTCCATGACAACAATTGTGCCCCCCCCCCTTGTCTGCAGATTTAATAATCAAATCATTGTCCCTCTGTAATTCAGACAATGCCCGTCTCTCCTCTGCCGTTAAGTTAAAAAAGACTTTCTTATGGTCAGTATTATAAACAGTCATAATGTCCTGCTCACATTTCTTCATAAAAGTCTCCAATACCAGGTTCAAGACAGATTGAAACAAACTAGGTTTCTTGAACTGCGGACTTACTAGTGCATCATTACTAACAGGCTGAAACATAGTTTTGAGCATCACGCTTCTAACATAGATTTTAATATCCACTATAGTCTCACTCAAAATAGAATGTTGGGCCAGAATAAATGTCAGACCCCATTTTAATAACAGTACCTGTGCTTTCATCAATGGTTTGCTGGAGATGTTGTAAACTACCGATTCACCACATCCGTCCACATTGTTTTTATGGTTTGTACTTGTGTATCGTCCATAAGACACTGCCGCTTTCTTCCCCGACTCAACGAGCATGGGTTGTGTCCCCTTTCCTTCTGATGGATGGGTAACGGTAAAGAGAGTGTATCTGATGGACCAATCACGTTGCACACCTTGGGTCGCACATCTAAGGATTGGTTCTGAGCAATGCAGTTTAAAAGAGAAGCCAGAACATTAGAAGTGTTATTAAGAGACGATCTTTCATCGCTTCTCACACCAATGTCACTTACAACTGCTGATTGAGAGGTATGCACTTGCTTCTATATAGGCAAGACAAATAGATCCCTTACGGAGAGAATGAAGGAGCACTTGTATTGTGTACATAATTTTAATGAGCGTAATGCTTTGGCCAAACATTACATGGAATATGGCAGTGACCATAAATTTGGTTTTAGGGTTGTTGAAACTTTGACTCAAGACAAGCGTGGGGTAACTTTAGGAACTACATGGAAAGCCGTGAACTTTCTTGGATCATTACTATGCAGGCAGATAAGTTTCCAGGCATCAATGGAAAAACGTCATTAAACCTATCCTAAAAAGCTAGGGGCTCTTTAAATGACATCCTGTTGTTTTAATGTATGTCTCAGTGCTTGTTTTCTATTTGATGTTTTGAATGGTTAATTGGTGATGCTCTTTATTTAACTGCTGAGTTGTTTTGTTACATTTGGTCTGATGAAGCACAGTGAATGTGTGAAAGTGCTTACCTCTTCAATAAAACTGCTACGAATTTTATTGATTTTATTGGTTTTAGTCATGTTTGGGTGCTGCTGTTTTCTTTTCTACATTGTGTTGTTGTCTACCAGCGCCTTTTGTTCCATGAGGACTGTCTGTTTTCTACATATTATACATTACATTGAATTGGCATAGCTTGCCAATAATTTATATGTGCAAAGTTGTTTTTAGTTTTCTTTAAAAATGTTGCCCTTTCCCAAAGCAGTTGCTGCTAAACTCAACTGTTCACATCTAAATATAGCAGATTTATAGTTATTTATGGAAATTCAAGGCCATTTACATTTTTCTTATGTAATTTAAGGTCAGCTGTGCTGATCTCTATGAATCATAGTAATATGCATTAGTGTATTTGGTTTAATTGGTGTTGACAGACATTGATTGGTCATACCACAGGGTCCAGTCCTGGGTCCTCTACTGTTTGGTATCTACTTCTCTGAAGTACAGGCCAACACAGAAGGTCTTTGGCTAACGAAGTTCGCAGATGACTGTAAACTAGGAGCCATAATCAAAACTCCAAAAGATGTGGACATCCTACAAAAGGGCCATGCTGAGACAGATGCCTGGTGTCAAAGCCAGGGCCTCAAGCTCAATGCCAAAAAGTGCATTGTCATTCCTTTTGGTAAAAACTCAGTACCCATGAACTACCACATAGGTGGTAGTCAACTTAACATCGAAAGTGTGATAAGAGACCTTGGGACACAGGTGGACAGTAGTCTCTCCTCTGATAATCACATCGCCACAGTAGTCAGGAAATCCTTCTATGTGGCACACCTCATCACAAAAGGTTTCTCATCCAGGAAAAAAGAGGTCATTGTTCCCCTCTACTCGTCACTCATTAGATCCATTATAGAGTACAATGCCCCTTTTGGTATGTACCTCACAAGACATCTACAACAACTGGAAATGCCACAGAAATACCTCACAAAGAGGATTACCGGCCTCAAAGAGATGCCCTGTGCAGACCGTCTCAAAAAACTGCAGCTTTACTCTGTTGCATATCGCCTACTCAGAGGCGATCTCTGCCTAACACACAAAGCTATGTCAAACCCAGAGCTTTTAGACATGCTCCACTTAAAGAAATCCCAATCCCTATGAGCTACACGCTATAGGGACCTAAACCTCGTCACCACAATAAACAGAACATGCTGGAGGGATAGATTCCTGTCCCAGAGACTTCCCATACTCCGGAACAAACTACCTATCTATATCAAACAAAGCTCCTCATTAGCACTCTTCAAGAAAAATCTTGATGATTGGATGGGAGATAGAAAATTCACCCCGGGGATCACTTTTGTGGCTCTGCTCGACAGTGGCACAAGAAAATAATTTTCTTGGGTGGCAAAAGCCAGGGTACCTTTGGCTAGGCTTATATAGGCCCTAGGGCCAATAGCCTAGTACCTACCTATGAACCTATAAAAGAGCTGTGCTCAGCCCCAGTGTCTGCAGAAATTAGTGCATAGCTTGTCGCAATTAAAGCTAACTATTCCACAGCATCAAAACAGAAATCTAGACTGTATCCACATGTAACTTGCAGTTTGCTGAAACCTAATCCATATGCCACATCTTATCCCTTCCTAACAGTCACTTACTTTGAGTAAAGCCGTGTAACACCAAATGCGCATGTTATTATTGAATGTCACTTATAAAATAGTAATTATGAAAGGAGTACCCTAAGCAGTATTTCAAAACTCATGCTTCCATAACTTTATAATGCATGGTCACAATGTTAACTGTAGAAGTCAGGTAAAAGCATAGATCTTAAGCAGATACACATATAAGCATATGACAAAGTAATGGATTGACCACTGATTTTTCTTGCTATAACAATATCATCTGAACATATTCATTAGAAAAGAACTCGCTGTCACAGTTTCATTGCAAATAGTAAACATAACTTGGCAATTACTTGCATGGGTAATATCCCTAAAATGGTTGTTTGACTGAGTATGGTGATGTCATGCTTCAGAGGCTGTGGTTCCCACCCTTGGAACCTCAGCTCTGCACTTACATTCATCATTTTGGTTCTGGCACTTCTGCAGATGGCAGCACCTGTAAAAGTACAAAGCAGAGCTCCAAGTTGGTCTGACAGACTAAGACCATGGTCTAACTCTTGCAGCAATCATACCTCAAGAATCTTGAAAATGCAGTGGCCAGAGTTCTATAGTTAAGTATTTTAACATTTTCCTTTTTTCTCTTAATTTCCATAGGTTTTTAATAATGTTACAGTGATAGTGCAAAGTTATGTTACATAAATGCTGCTTTCTGCAAGTAGAAATGTATATGTGAAATCAAAGGTTTTACCCACACCACATACAGAGAGACACACAAACACACACACACATATGTATATGCAAAAAGACATAAGTCAACATTTACATATATTAGGATATACTGTTAAATAGATACATACATGTATATGTCTTTATGCATTCACGCATATATACTTAAAATATAAAGTAAATATTTTTTCTAAGACAGACAGAAAGCTTTGAAAAAGTCATTGGCTGGAATTCATTAAAGCAAAATCGCTGTGTCAGAATAGTGTAGCAGCTTCTGCACGGAATATGGCCGCCAAGCGATCCAGTAAACAAGGCTGGGGGCATGCACGATCCTGCCAGCACTATTCTGACACAGACACCACTGAATAATGATAATTACCTCATTTTCTGGTGAAAACCATGCAAATGAGGTGAATTAGTAATTCAGTAAGCAGACAGGCATCCGTGTCAGAGCAGTGTCTGTTGCAGAAATGTATTCGGTTACTAACTGTGTACATTTCTGCAAAAGTCAAAACGGGGGCATGACAGCTCAAAGTAAAGCATGTATTATGACTATTAGGCATGCCAATGGCCAAAAATATGGCCATTGGCATGGAAAACAGTTGCAAAATTATAAAAATCTAAGTTTATTTTCTTTTGCCAATTTCAGCCGTTTAAGTGTAGCGCAGTGTCACACAAATGAGATCATGCGGAAAATAAGGAAAAAATGTAAAAAGACAATTTTATGGGAAACATGCTTTTTGCCATTATAGTGGGTAGCATGCAGAACCAAAACAATAACAGGTAACAGTGGTTGCTAAGGAGATAGGCTCCGGTGTAGTGGTGTAACAAGGGACTGAGGCAGTGGAGTATGCAAATAAGCTAAATTTACTGAATAACAAATTGGGAGACTGTGTCCACCTGCACCTAACCATGCAGAAGCTATAATGCTGTAGTGTAAGCAGGAGAAGCAGCTGACATGAAAAGGGTGTGTGTCATGCTTGGTGTAAGTGCATTGGAGCTCTGCTGCCTCTATTTGTGCTTAACTAAGCACAGCTAAGCAAGGGGGTGTGTCTGAGCTTGTTCAAGAAATGCAGAGTGTGTTCACATCCCTGGGAGTTTCCTTTCTGCTCAGTACTGTTTACTATAGCTACAGGGGGTTGCATGGTGGGCTGCTGGGCTTAAACACAATGGAAATAATTAGAAAATAAAAAACTGGAACCAGCAGAAGTGTTTACATTTGAGCAGTGGGTTTGCACTGCGTGCCATGGGGCTTAGAAGGGGAGGAAATGGAAAGAAAAAAAAAACAGGAAATAGCAGAACAAAGGCACTCAAGCATAAATAATATAGCTAGCAGGTAGAAAGTATCATAGTCAGCCAATCACACAGGCAGCATCTGCAGCACACCAGTATAAACTATGCAAACACCTTTCAGTCTGGTTTTTCCCACAAACTCTGCACCATTGGTGTACACACTCAGGGAAATTTTAACTGACAAAATGTTAGGGGCTGCTGTCACTTTGATACATCAGTATGTGCTAGAGGCTGAGGCCAGTGAGGAGGATAATGCTGACAACCATCCCAGACTGAGAAGAAGGAGAAGAGTGTTCAGATAGAGTGCTACAGGGTGGACAGGGACTTACTTCAGCAGCCCTGCCAGCCTCACATCAGACCCAGAGCCAACAGAGGAGAACCCGTTCCAGTTGAAACCAAGGTATGTATAGCTTAAGAATACTAGCTACAGGTACCTTCCTAAGACCTACTGGGGACATCATGGGGGTCTCACAGACATCTGCATCCAGGATACTCCACCAGTTACTGGATGTCATGCGAACACATGCTGGTGAGTACATATATTTCCCCAGAACCCGTGAGGAGAGGACCAGCAATATGCATCTCTTCCACCATGTAACAGACTACCGAGAGGTACTAGTTGCCATAGACTACATGCACATCCACATTAAGGCACTACCCAGTGAAGAGGGTAGAGTCTATGTCAACTGCAAGGGCTATCACTCCATCAGCTGCCATGTCATGTGAAATGCTCATGAATGTGTGTGCTGGCAACCCCTGGTAGTTATCATGACTCCCATATCTGGCATGCTTCACAGCTGTACCAGGCATTTGCCAGGGGGGACATCCCATATGGCCATGTAGTGGGGGATGCTGGCTATGCACTCAAGCCGTGCTAGCTATGCACACACACACACACACACGCACACACACACACACACACACACACACACACACACACACACACACACACACACACACACACACACACACACACACACACACAAAACACCCACACTGAAGAATGCCATAATGAGGCACACACACAAACCAGGAGGATTATAGAGCATGTGTTTGGGATGCTCAAGTCATGGTTCATCTGCCTTGACATATCTGGTGGTGCCCCGCGGTACTCTCCAGACATATGTGCACACATGTTCATCGTATGTGTCATGCTACACAGTATGATCCTATGGAAACAGCTGTGGCAGGAACAGCATGGGGAAGGGCCACACAGCCCCCCACCATTTCCAAGATCTCCACAAGCACAGAGGGACTCAGAGGAGGAAGCCCCTGAGCCTGCTCCTGTAGGCAGACACGTGCCCAGTATGCCCAGACCTTGGCAAGGAAGCAACACATAGGACACACTGACACTGTAGGGACCTAGGTACTGACACCTCTCTCTCTGACTCGCACACATGGTAAAATGGATGACACACACGTCACATTATGTGAAACTTACCATGTATAACAATGTACTGTGTGCACCCAACATTGGCAGCCCTCAAGCACTGTCCTCACAACTGTCACAAACACAAGTCAGTCTTCTTAACAATAAATGAATGGAGCAATATGTTGTGGTAGCATAGCTATGGTATCACTTGCATGGAAGGGAATGGGGTGGCCTACCAGGATAGCAGCAGAAAACTGACAGCTATGTGTGACAACAGGAAATGTCTGCCCAGTACTGGCTTTCTTAGAGAATGCAGCAGTCCCATAGGTGACAAATCTCACTGCAGTATATGTTGAGGGCTAACAAACTGGGGGGGGGGGTTATAGGTTACATGCATGGATGTCAATGTGGGGTTCCTATACTCACTCTCAGACTCACCCAACAAGTCAGCCATAGAAAATCAGAAAGAAATGTCTGGCAAAGGTGCATAAATGGGGACAATGATGAAATATGCCCATACAGACCTACACAGTGATATCACAGCAGGTCTTGCAGTTGCAGTAATGCTCTGAAGGGTGAGAGATCTGAAACTCAGATATCTGCCATTACAATCTAACCTGTGGTCTTTAGTGATATGCTTGTAGTCTCCAAAATGGCACAATACTATGCTAAATGGAACCAAAATGTAAAGGGAACATCAGCACAGTCTTTGCAAATGTGGACAGCTGACAGGTTTTCTCCACACACACACACACACACACACACACACACACACACACACACACACACACACACACACACACACACACACACACACACACACCTATGTTCCCATAGAAATGCAGTAACAGTAATGTTTTTAGGGTATAAGCAGCAGAGCACAAATTGCCAGGGCTGAACCAATCAACTTCATAACTTGTTGCATGTCCACAATATGCAGGGTCAATGAGCTATGTATATGTGTGGGGAATACTGTCAGCATGTGGCCAGCACTTACTCCTGGCTGTTGTGTCTTAGTGGCCTAAGTACAGTACTGTGGTTGACAGGGTCCATCTTCGAAGAAAAAAAGTTCCAATTATTCTGCATGTCAAATACAGCTACAGTAGGAGTTGTACACACTGTCCAGATGCCAATATCTGTTACTGCAGGAAAGCTGGACAGGTCAGGGACAGGACACCAAACATATGGACAGTATGCAGCTCAGAGTAACCTACACAGTGCCTAGCATACTCCTCAACTGTACGGACATTTTACAGAATGTCTAGAGGTTTGCATCATATTTATGGTCTTTTTATCATAAAACATTGGTTGTCTGTCAAATCATTGGCAAATCATAAAAGACTAAAGTCAGAAAATAATGACAGATTGCAGTTTCAGACTTCATACCCTTTAAGAAATTGCATGCTAATGCAAAACCTGTTATTGTATCACCTATCTAGGTTTGTAAGGCCAATAGTTATCAATGGTCCTTATATGTAGGCCTTTGTCCCCAAATTACCTATGGCTTTGTCCAGATGTCTGGCTCCAAATAGTGGGGAAGTATGGTGCCTAGTAGGACAGCAGGTACCTGAAAGTCAGTGTACTGCCAGGTCATAAAAGGCTGCCAGCGTACTGTGTCAGTACTAACAACATGTCACTGGCCAACATCCATACCTGTGGAATGACAGGTTGTCACAGAAGGAGCACACGTATGCCTTGTATATCTATTCTGCTTGTTCTAACATTGCATTTACCTGCCAACTATTTCCAAAACAAGAAAGGGTCTTGTCAAAACATCACTGGCAGACAATGAGGAAGCAGATGTCATACCCATAAGAGAAAGCAAGCAAATGTCAAACTGGTCTCTCAACCATCTATGATTGGCAGAACAGTATTAAAACCCTGTCTGTCATATATGGGCCTGACCAGATGTCAGTCTGTGACGGTTGGACAGCTAGGCCAATATGTAGCCTCATAATAAAAAATACCAACACAAATCGTCTGAGGACCACAGCAAATGTAGTGGTGCAATGATGGACAACCTGCTAAATAGGTACACTCAGAGGTGTAAAGTCCACAACCTTATCTGTGATGTTACGGCATTTACCCTGCTCACATCAGAATTACAAATACATAACAGCAGCCACTGTGGGCAAAGTCTGTGACTGGACTACAGAAGGACAAAGAGACACACATAAGGGGAAGGGGAACCACTGGCCAGACAAATAGAGAATGTGCACACCAGAACAAATTGTGCAGTAACATAGGTGTCATGCAGTGTATGGAGTCAGTAAACATCACCTGCAAACACACACCCATGTAAGTGGAGATCTGCAACAAAACAAAAACCCAAACAAAGGACATCCCAGGGGCAAAAATACGAGAACCTCAAAAGCGTATACCACAGAACATGCAGACTACAGACACCAGGGTCTTGCAAACACTAAGTCTGTACTCCAACCCCAAACACCTCCCCAGCACAGATAGGCTAACAAAACTGTCCCTCTACCCCATTCTATACAGACTCTGCTGAGGTGACCCCTGTCTGGTATACAAAGCAATCTAGACCCGACCTTGATGGGACTGTTGCACATCTGGAGGTCAAGGCCCACTCTATCAACTCGTAGGTGCAGCATCAACCTGGTCTGTGATATCAGCACGGCTTGTGGTGTGACAGATATTTGTCCCACACACTCCCACATCTGTGGAATACATTCCTGTCCACATCAAGCCAATTGTCTCAATACCCCTAGTGACGTGCTCCCTGTATAAGTGCATGGGTAAACACAAAATACAGTTCTGTGATTCCACCTGTGTCCCTGCTGGACATGGGCTCTGTGTGCTGACATGTGTTAACATGGGCTACACTCCCATCTGTGGGGGTATAAAGGCTTCAGGGCCAATACCCTACTAACATCATATCAACCTATCAATCTATACCCAACTGTCTGTCAGTGGTTCACCACATTACTCTGTACTGCTGTGCCACTGATATACACACAGTGCTATGTGGAATATACTGCACATATAATGGATATTTCTGCACTGTACAATGAACTCTGTAACCACATCCATACCTCTCAACCTCTGACAGCAAGACATCTTGACAAGGTCATAAATAAAAGTGGGACAAAGGCCCAATCATAGGCATGTGTTGAAGATATTGCTCTTACAAACTGAGAACATTGATAGAATAACAGGTTTTGCATTAGCAGGAATTGTCTGAAGGTTATGACGTCTGAAAAACTAATGTCTGTCATTACTTTGTAACGTCACTCTTTAATTATTTGCAACTAACTAGCCATAAAAACACAAGTTTATGTAGACTAGATGACACTTCTAGATAAACACCTGGAAAATCTGCCAAAAACTGCACAGTTGAGAGGTATGGCCACACCAGGCTATGACTTTTCAGGTAAGAAGAATACCACATAAGCAGGAGATCCCCAGCCAGTATATCGCCAAGTTGCTGGACTGTTTACACAGCTTTATCAGTCAACCGGCTGTAGCCACACCTCTCAACTGGCCTTTTTGGGCAAGAATGTCTATAGTTGGGCTCATAATATTGGTCTGTGCATCATACATATTGTATTCCTCTGGTAAAGCACTGTGATGATCTGAGGTTGTCTGTCACTAGGTAATGACACAATACATTCCAGTAACAGACTTCAGATGTGTCAGAAAATATCTGCTAAAACAAAACCTGTACCTCTAGCAACTTCCTGTTTACTATGAGAGGTATGGCTGTAGCACACAAAACCCTAGAGTAGAACTATCTCTGGAATGGAGTCCCACTCTTACTATAGAAGGTCATACTGGGCATGCTCCTACACTTAGAGAATCACAGCCAATGTCTGAACCCACAGCTGACTATATAACTGTATTGTGCATATATGTCTTTGCGTACAGACAACTATGTACACCTTAACTGTCTCTACACACACCCATAAGACAGGATTACCCTCAGCTAGCTGTAGGTGGCCCATACATGATATATCTGCATCTGTTGCATGTGGCACACAGACATATATATGGGCAACATATAACAATATGTCAAGCATCCACACACATAGACGTGGGGAGGAGAGAGACAGACAGTGATAGAGAGAGAGAGAGACAGACACATGAAGACACACACAGAGAGTGAGTCATACACAGGGATACCCTGAATGGCATAGAGTGGTGTCCTGCTGTAGACAGTGGCATACCAGTCATAACCAGTCGCACATGCCAGCATGAAGGTAAGCTCCATTGTGTAATAGTACTGAGTTGGGGGTTATAATATTGCATCACCTGCCTGTGTGTTTGTGTGTGTGTGTGTGTGTGTGTGTGTGTGTGTGTGTGTGTGTGTGTGTGTGTGTGTGTGTGTGTGTGTGTGTGTGTGTGTGTGTGTGTGTGTGTGTGTGTGTGTGTGTGTGTGTGTGTGTGTGTGTGTGTGTGTGTGTGTGTGTGTGTGTGTGTGTGTGTGTGTGTGTGTGTGTGTGTGTGTGTGTGTGTGTGTGTGTGTGTGTAGGTTTAAGTATTAAGAAGCTGTTCCCACTCAGTACACTTCACAAGATCTGCTAATGGCATTCACCTTAGAAGTACCATTGGACACCAGTTTGCTCTATAACCTCTCTAGTGCATGCGATAACTGCATAACACTATAGTACAAATAACTAGGTAGGGGTTTTAATCTCAGTCCTGGCAAATGTAAGTGTGTGTGTGTGTGTGTGTGTGTGTGTGTGTGTGTGTGTGTGTGTGTGTGTGTGTGTGTGTGTTTGTTTGTTTGTTTGTTTATAGTTTTAGGCTATTCCCACAGGGCTATGTTGGACAGCCATGAACTGTACATGGCAGGATGTATGGTTCACCATCTTATGCCAGGGACACAGGAACTGGTTCTGCCAGGACTCTCACTGGCACCAGCAGGCCCAAGAACAGATGCAGCACTACTCCCCGATGGTGACTGCTGTCTGCTAGATTCGTGTCCCTGATGGGTCTGGCCAGGACCATGTGCCTATAGCCTGCTCCGGTGTGGTGGGGACAGAAACCTCCCTTTAGTAGTGCTGGTGGTACTGATACTACGGGACTGTGAATGTGCACAGTCATGTGGGCTCTCAGCTAATAATGTTGCTTACCTACATCCACCCAGCAGATGCCCTACTCCCACCACATGCTCAAGCACAGGCATTGCATCGTCGAGCAGTGACAATGTCTCACCCCACTGTCTATCCACAACATCAGCAAAATGACGTATGGCATCATAAATGACGTGGAGGTCATCATCATGCATGGCAGGAAGCATTGCATTAATGACCCTGAGCATCTGTCTGGTGTTGTGGTCAGTACACGCCTGTACCTCTATGATGGACCATAACATGTGTCTAGTGACACCTGCTGTGGCACTTGTGACAGGATCTTGATGAGCAGCAGTCCTCCATTGAGCACCCCTGTCCATTTGCTTGTGTGTGACCTCACCTACTTTCTGGCTATGGCTAGTGTCTACACTCACACTTGCCATAGTCACTACACTAGCCTGTTTCATGCCACCACCCTCCAATTGTCCATTATCTGTGGCTGCTGGGGACTGGGTATGTATGGGCATACTGACTGTGTGTGGGGACATTGTGGGTGACAGTGGGATACCTACCAATAGCACAGATTCAGGCCCCAACAACCCCACATGTGCCTCACTATGACCACCATCATCTTGAGAGTCTGCTAAGACATTGACATCAGGTTGTGAGGGGGAGAGACACCAACCCCCATGTTCACCTGTGAGGGAAAACAAAATATGTAAATTAATACCTTGCAATATTATGTTTGCTGACACACACACACACACACACACACACACACACACACACACACACACACACACACACACACACACACGCACACTCACTCCTGGTAATGTCTGGCACAGCTTTGCCACCTATGGGCCCTTCAGGCCAGACCTTACCTTAGTTCTGACTGCCACAATCCATCTCTTTAACAGCTGCTGTAACGCTCTCAACAAAGGGTGAAAATTCTAATTTGTGACAGGCTTATTAGCAGATTGGTAAGTGTGACCAAGACCAAGGCTATTGGACTGAGCTATAAAGTGTGACCAAGTGCATATGCAAGTACTGTAAGAGCTGACTTACTGCTATACAGACCAGACATGATGACGAGGTTTAACGATATGTGATGATAACTAATGAAGGAACAGGAGAATACTCGACCACTACAGTACCTACACAGTTCAGACTCACAGGGATTCATTTCAGACAACATTGCAGGACAGTCTGTAATACATACAGGAAACATGTAAAGTACTAAGTGCATAGCTTCATAAGATGATACCAAGTTTTTTGGCCGGATGCCCTCATAAACCTAGCCCAGACTTTCGCCCATGTCCCTTCAAAGCCAGCACCTGTTTCACCTATCCAGCTGGGAAACATGGGGGATCCCAGGGGTGTCCTTTCCATTCCCCATACAGTCATCCAGCTTCTTCTTCAAGAGGGGTATACATGTACTCTGCTAGATGTGGGGAGGCAGTGTATTTTACAGACAGTGTATTCTGTAGGACACTTCAATATCCCGCCAACAAGTACTATACATGTCATAGACCAGGTGACGGCCTTTTGTGCATGTTGCATGAGTGGAGTTTGTCTTCCGGATATGCAGAAATGCCATCAAGGCTGGTTTGGAAATGGCCTTGTATGCCAGACACATGTTGCCTATGATTAGTCTGCATGAGACTGAGTACAGGGAAAGGGCTTTCAGCATATCTTTATAGGATAGATGTTGCAGACCCTGAATTTACATGGTCAGGAACCTCTGTGATTTCTGCAACTGCTGCATTTTCTTGGCAAGGTGCATGGCAATGCAGCTATTGTACTCAGTAATGCGTCTTATAAAGGTGGAGTACAGGGATGCTGTGGCCTAAGCCACGGTGGTGCAGGGGTAGCATTGTCACCTCACAGCAAGAGGTTCACCCATTCGATTCTTGGCTGGAGTGCCTTCTGTGTGGAGTCTGCATGTCTTCCCCGCAGTTGAGTGGCATTAGAAAGACATGCATGAATGGGCATGCCTTTATTGAAGGTTGGGCATCGGGCTGACACCTCGACATTGTAAAAATCTACTGCAATCATTAGCAGACCGGAGTTCTGCTGTGGCGATCCCTAACCGGGAAAAGCCAAAAGAAGAACAACAACGGGGATGTTGTGGCCTCCTGGTTCCTGGATGGCATACCAGTATTTGTGAGGTGGGCCATGTAGACAGCCTTCCATACTATGGTGCCCACATGGTGGGAAACTGTAGGGTTGCTAGCAACCTTGGTGCACAAGCCGCCTCATACCTGAGTGCATGTTCAGTACATTATTACTGTCATAATTAGTGAGGATGACATCTACCACAACAGGGAAAATGATGCATCTCCTGGCATTCAGTTTGAGGCAATTATTCTTGCACCAGTCAGTAATTTGGGTTAGAGACTCTTGGAGAAAGCTCACATCAGTAGGGGAATGTAAGACATTGGCCACCTTGCAATCATCTGTAAATCTGATCAGCCACAGACCACTGGTTTTGTCTTGTACCTCAGAAATGTATATCTCAAACAGTAGATGCCCCCAGACTGATCCTTGGGGTACACCACTCTGTAAGAGTCTACTACTAGAAGTGGCTTCCACTACTTTGACTGAGTGGGTACTATCATTGAGCCAGGTAGCTACCCATCTGCTAACATAAAGGTTGATGCCTAGCTGTGTTGGCTTATGTGTCATGGCCGCCTAGGGATTATTATGAGAGATTTGCACTAGGTGAAGGTAGGCAGTGTTCACCATCTTCCCCTCATCCTTGTGTTTAATGACCGCTTCAGAGAAGTCGACCAGGTTTAACAGGCCTGATCTCCCTTTGACAATACCACACTGTGTGGGCTCAAGCATTTTGAAGTTGCCTATGTCCTTGTCTATAAAGTCCTTGATATTGCCTTCCTTGCTCTTGCAGATCAGGCTAGTTAGGCTGATGTGCATAAGATTGGCTAGGTCAGTGGATTGCTCTGCCTTTGTGTATAGGGATGACAGTGGCTGTCCTCTGTGCAGATGGGATGACACTGGTGCTCAGGATTTGGTTGACTACAGTGTGTAATGGAGCTGAGAGCTCATGCTTGAGTTCATGTAGGATGCAGTCAGGGATGGTATCGGTTCTATGGAGACTTCTGTGTGTTACGTTTGAGAGGGCATTATGGACCTCCTTCCTGATGACAAGGGGAGCGGGGCAGGTGCTGTGCATGTCCATGTGTACTGATGGGGGAACAGAACAGGGGGGTGATGTTTACATTTAACCTGTCTGCATCAGGTTGGCTATATATGCCATATGTGTATGTTGTGTTATTGACCACCACTACAGAGCAGATTTGGGGTTGTCTCTGGGACTGCAGACATATATGTAGAAGGCCTAGTGACTGGCCATGGTGGATGTGCCCAATTTGCACTCAAAGATAGCCTTAGGGTAATTCACCTGTGACCTTATTTGCTTGTTCAGACCAAAGTGACATTGCTTCCAATTAGGCACCTGCTCCTTCTTGGCCCTGTCCAGCAACTATTTCCACCTATTATGGTATTTGTGTATTGCTGCTGTCCACCACAGAGGCTTACCCTACCTTGAGGGAGATGATGTTGTCCTGCCAGGTATTATTGAGTCCTTACAGATATGTAGATGCTCATATAGTATTGTGGTGTGGCTTAGACACTACTGCTAGTTCCAACTGATGGGACAGTGGCTGTAAAGCTACTTCTACCTGCTCTGAGGAGATATATACTCATTTTTGTAAAGTTTATTTTGTTTGACCCTGACAAGGGGAGAGGGGCAGGGGAGATGATGACCTCAACAGGGATGGCTATGTGGTCAGATTTTACCAATGGGGATGGCACTGTAAGAGTGCTACAGTGGCTACTCATGTTTGTTAGGACCAGGTACAGGATATTTCCACCTGTTGTAGGAGTGTTGACCAGCTGATCCAATACATTGCCATTGACAAAGCCGAGGACTCTCTGTGCATTCATGTTCTGGTAGAATAGGTCATGAACACTACGGTTGGGTAGTTAAAGTCACCCAGGAGCAGGGTAGATGGTTGAATCTTGACAAGTTCAAGCAAGTCCAGATAGGTGTAGTTGGTGTCCAGAGTCATGGTTGGAGGTATGTAGCTAGCTATGATTTGAGTAGGTGTTTAGTCAATAGTTAACTGCACTTGGGATTTCTCCCATGCATTATACTGTTTTGCCAGCCTAGAGCTGTGTATGTGTATAGTAATGTTTTAAACTCCACCTCCTGTGGCTTTGTAGCCTTCCATTTGGGGTCCAAACATATGGTGGGATGAGTAACCTGGCAAGGTTTGTGTGCCTCCACAGCTGCAAACCAGGTGTCAGTGACTGCACAAATGTCAGCATCTTTCAGGGCAAGGTACGCTTGCAATGACATGAGTTTCATGCTAAGAACCCTAGCGCCTATTAGAGCAAGACTTCTGCACAAAGGCACTCATCAATGGTGGGCAAAGGCTGGAAACTAGTGACATTTTATAAATCTAGCTGTAACACACTTAGTTACGAGCAAAGACGGTTTTGCATTCACAGGAATATGCCACAGGATATGACATCTGACATTCAAATGTATGCTATTATGTTATGACTTCAGTCTTTACTAGGTTGCCAGTGATTTTCCAGACAATACACAACTATATAAAGCATTGACTACAAATATGAGGCAAACATTTGGTCAGTCTGCAACACTCTGGACAGTTGAAATGTATGAGCTCAGTATATAACATACAGTTCAACACACACTTCTGCACTAGTTGTGTACTATGCAGATACCCTATATAAGTCTCTTACATTTGCAAGACAACCATATGTATCATAGTAGCATTCACAGGTGACATATAAATATTTACAACATCCCAGGTAGCTGGCATAGCACTGTCACAGTCAGTATTGGGCAACAGACACTCCAGTAGTAGTCATACATGAGCTGACCTTTGCTGGGGTGACTCAGGGGCCAATGTTGTGATCTATGTGACTGCAGACAAGGCCTGCAGGAATATCCATATGTGCCAGACAACAACATGTGTGTCCAGCAAATCTTGTTGTGACCTGGTGTTTAACTTCCTATTTCACATTATTGCATCCCCCCTTCTGCATTCTATTACATGATTAATTGATTGAAATACCTGTTATAGTGCTGAAGAGTTTCCTCAGAATACTGCAAATGTTTAGGCTTGATCATTCACAGTCTGTCTTTGTGTAGACAGGTTCAGACCTGTTTTGCATAGACAGCTGCCTACCTTTTGTAGGTAATGCTTATGAACAGGTGATGGCCTGTGTACCAACTGGTGTCTCCCACTTGATACTTGCATCCAGAGCAGCTGTGTTTTCTTTCCATTAGCCCATGCCATAGCAATACAGTGCTATAATTAAGTCCTTCATGTGGGCCTTGCCCCTTTTTCTAGCCTGTGAAGAGGACATTATGGAGGTGTGGGGGCTACAGCTTCACAGAAGATAGGTGGGAATATCTCTCAGAACAAAAATTGTGGGTAGCCCAACAAAAAGGTGGACAAAGTTCCAGAATTGGGTACAGATTGTAAGCAAGTATTGCTGTTATACATATAGAAAATTTCTAGATTAATAGGGTTTTGTCTGGACATATATTTTCTGTGTGAATGTGACATCTGACAGTGATATACCTCTCTACTGTCCAGATGTCCGCAGGATGCCCAGAGGTTTGCCTTTTATGTTTGGTCTGTTCCTCAGACAATTTCTGTTTTTTTGAGAAGTCAGTAAATGTTGACATCCATTTGTGTTTCAGACATCATATCCTTCAGGGATGTTATGTTACAACAAACCCTATAACACCAGCAACTGTTTCAGTTTGTAACACCATTATGTGAGATATGTCCTCTTTTTGGTCCTCCTGTCCCCCAAGTATGTCAGGCTTTGTCCAGATGTCTTTCAGTAAGAGGTTCAGAGGTATGGTATATCATGATTTAGTGACTTGACTCCTGATATCACCCCAGTGACTTAGCAGACTCCCGGAAGTGGTATGTGGCAGTGGCCATAAATATGGTCTCACACCCTGGACATTCTGTGGAAATCTGTAAAGTTGAGAGTTATGTATATCTGGCCATTATTAACAGACTGTCAAGATTGTGTAGCAGTGTAGTGTGTAACTGTGTGTTGGGCTGAGTAAGGAGAGTGGTAGATGTGAGTGTCATAGATCCTTTTCTATCTGACTGTGCATGCTGCTACAGTTGCTGGTGGTGTATATGTTTGTAGGGGTAGACTGACAAATGTCTTGTAACACCTCAGGATTCCCAGTAGACTGTGACCTGGGGCAGTATATGATGGTGTGGTATATGACTGGCAATCAGGATATGTTTGTTCAAACAGTCGTTATACTATAGGGTTCAGTTGGGGTACTGGTTTGTTGCTGTAACTGTGGTGCAAATGGTTGTGGGTGGGTAATTTCTCACCGATGTCTGATTTTCCCTACAGTTACATCCCTATACTGCATGATATATTTGCAAATGCATGGGTAATTCCACAAAGCTGATTTGGGGTAGTGACGTGTTGGTCTGACTGTAGTTCAGAAGGTTCTGGGTGAAATGTTTGGCAGTAACTGCAGTCATACCTCTTCACTGTTCAGATGTCTATACACTGTCTATACACTGTCCAGATGCATGGCTCATATGTTTGGTCTGTTCCCCATAACAGTTGTGGGTTTCTGACAAATCACTGGGATGATGTGAACATTGACATCAGTAAATTATGACAATCATTTGTGTTTCAGATCTGAAATCTATCAGAAAATATATGTTACAATAAACCATGCTACTCTAGCAGAGTTCTACACTTATAACAGCCATATTTCAAATATATCACTGTTGTTTGCTCTTTATTCTCCCACTTTGTCAGGCTTTTTGCAGATGTCTTGCAGTAAGAGGATGAGTATATATATATATATATATATATATATATATATATATATATATATATATATTTATGTGTGTGTGTGTGTGTGTGTGTGTGTGTGTATATATATATATATATATATGTGTGTGTGTGTGTGTGTGTGTGTGTGTGTGTGTATGTGTATGTGTGTGTGTGTGTGTGTGTGTGTGTGTGTGTGTGTGTGTGTGTGTGTGTGTGTGTGTGTGTGTGTATAAGAGTACTATTTTCCCTTATGTTAAATGACTGTAGTGCATGATATGTTTGTAAAAGCATTACAAGTTCCTTCAGCTCAGATGGTGCGAGGTACTGTGCTGTGATTGTAGCACACAGGGTCCTGGGTTCAAGACTTGGTAGTGATGACTTTTTTCATTAATGTTAAATGACCATAATGCATGATATGTTTGTAAAAGCATTACAACTCCTTCCACCTCAAATGATGTAGTGGTATGTTGCTGTGATTGTAGTGCACAGTGTCCTGGGTTCGAGACTTGGCAGTGCTGATTTTTGTTGTTATTGGGCAGAACAAGGGCTGATAGAGACAGAGTGATTAAAGCACTTTTAAGCAGTTGTAAGTGTGTTTGCATGGAGCTAAATGATGTTAAAAGACGGTTAAACATCTTACCTTTGCTTAGCAGTGCTTACTCCCACTTACACCCATGCTAATTTTAATTAAAGAAAAGAAAAAAAAGAGTGATTGGAAAGTGGTGAAATGGGGGCAAGCAGGGTGTAAAACATTAGGAAAACCAGCTAAGGATGTGCAGGATGGGTGTAGGAAAGGACCATAGCTGTACACTTCTACTGCAGCAACAGCTGTGACTGAAGTGGAAAATTTGGAATTTACAGCCTCACACCCCGCAGGGAGGGGTGTTGGCAGCATACATTTGTAGAGTAATTTGAGTGTTGATTGATTTATGTCACTGGACATGGGGGGAAATGTAGAGCTATGTATGGGGCAATGATTTTTTTGTGGGAGAGATGCCCTTTTTTTATTAAGGTGAGAGTGGGATGTTGGGGAAGGGCTGTAGGTATGTTTTGGGAGGTAGGGTGGGTAGGATAGGTTGCATTCACAAACAGACCAGACACACAAGACAGCAGACAGGGGAGGTATATGACACATGAGGGGAATAAATACCTTAGACGGGCAGGGTGGTTGGGAATCAGAGGCTCATGAGCCCCCAAATGAATACAGTGAGGCTGATGTCCCCACCCATGGGCAGTCACCACTGCACCTTAATGGTCCCAAAGGTGGCTGTGCTGGGAGCTGGACAGCAGGGACAGCCTGCCCCTCCAGGTGCTGTAGGCAGGCCTCCATCTGGAGCAGCCATCCATCCAACTTGGAGTGGATGATGCTGCCCACCATACCTCGGAACTTGTGGTGGGTGACAGGCTCCTCTCCATGCCTGTGCCCAGGGAGGGGGCAGGACCCTTCCCCTGATGCGGTTCCACCCAAAGGTGGTGCAGGACCAGCGGATGAGGACGTTCCATGTTGGGTCCCAGACATGATGATTCCCGGTGCCACGGCCACATGAGGTGGGACAGGCAGATCCACTGGGATCTGGCTTCCCAAACGTGTTATGGTGTTGAAGTTATCCAAGATATATTGGTTAGTCATGAACAAAACATTTCAAAATTAGTTATCACAGCATGCGTGGGTGTTCCAATTAACCCAAACAGATTTGTAACAGTTGCATAGCAAACAGAGCACATGCATAAATGGAACAACAGTAAGCATTGTAACACCATGCCAGTTACATTGATGTCACCATGTCACCAAGAATGGTATTTGAACAAGGTAAGTTAATATGTAAACAATTAAATATATGAAAAATAATAGAACACAAGTCCCAACATTAGGTTTTAAGAAAAACATATCCGTTGTATATGAATAATAATTAGTGATGTAGATGAGGGGTGGGTGGAGAGAAAAAAGTCCATTATCAACTGCATAGGCTTCTATTTTTCACAACAGTACTGCTCAATACTATACAGGTCTGCCCTCACTTTACATCTACCTATGGCCCATTGCTTCTGTAGCACATACATACCTGTTAAACTGTCAACCTGTAATGGTATGGGGCACACTGTGACAACTATGGGTACATTACTAGAGGAGGGTTGTACATGTCAGGGTTACATATTTGACAAAGAAGGAGTAACCTGCACTGATGTTGTTTGAATGTGCTACTGTCATACTTCCCTGGATTCCTATCTGTGTCCAAGGTAATTGGCAGCAGTGACCACTAGCCATGACAGCATGACACTTGAGGGACATGTATCGGGGAGAGTGCATGGTGTATGTACCTGTCCTGCTGTTATTTGCAGGCATATGGGTTTGGACAGTGGAACAGTTGTATACAGTGTATTAGTATACCCTTCATACAGCTAATATACACATTTCCTTAGCTGTACGATGTGTGGAAAAAATATCTGTTAACATTTTCTCACTGTTTCTACAAATATTCAAGATTTCTTTAGTGTATATATGCACACATCTCAGTACCACTCCCTGAATTAGAACCTTATCTGAGTATGCTAAAATGAACAACAGGCCTATTTTTCATCACACTGAGTTACTGGAAAACTTATACCTCTTGCTTGACTGATTTCTGCCTAATACTCACTGGGTTAGACAGTCTAACATTGTAATCTTGACATTCATGCATGGCAGATAGTTATTGCACTGTGTATTAATCCTTTGAAATAATACAATATGGAAAGCAAAGGTTAACACAAGAATGCAATGCTGCAGGGGACAAACTATGATACCGTAGACATTACTATTCAGGGTTCAGATCTTCGTGCATAGAATATTATATATTTCCTTTATATCTTGTTTTACAGCTCCACATTCTACTGTTTTTCATACCAGCTGGTTCTCAGAACAGCCTCAGTTAATTTATGCTGTCAACGCCATATTTGCTGTGAAGAACCTGTACACATTCTATTTCTACAACAACATACCAGAGTAAACACAACAGTTTGTGGTATAAATGTTATTACAGTGAAATGACACTTTTATTAATGGATATCCTGTAGATCAATATTAGTGTGACAAATGTCATTTATTCATTAGACACAGTACACACTATACTTACTGGCAGTAAACAATGTACTCCTTATACTTTATGGCACTATATACTGCAAGATAGATCTGTACTCACCAGCCTGTCAGTGCATCTGTCTCAGTCTGTCGGCATGGGCCTCAATAATGCTAGCCCTCTCTGCTGCAGCTGTAGGGGTGAGAAACAAACATTATGCATACCTGTCTATCACATACTCAGGCTAGAATCTGGTACAGCTATATCTGAGATACTTACAAACTGCTGGAGTATGGTTGTCCCAAGCATCTTGGGCCAAGAGCGCCCCCTTCCTCCACTTTAGGTCAGCGTAGTGGTGCCATACCTGCTCACCAGTTCAAGGGATGCCAGTGGCACTGGTGAGGTTGCGTGCCAGATGGTCCCAGGCCTCCACTTTATACTGTGAGCCCTGGTATTGGCCCTGCCACAGTCTGTCATCATGTTTTGATAGGAGGAGCCCAGCCATGACCCTGGACTCCAAAATGCCCCAGCACCGCTCCTGAAAGTGTGAGCCCTCTCCAACACCTGACATAGTTACTGCACAAATCAAACTACAACAGGTTTTGGCTGTATTCCCACTTGCATGGTTTAAATAAGGCCATATTTCCATCCTTTGCCATCATTGGACCATTTCAAAAATGATGAGCATAGCTTAGCAATACGCAAACCCACTAAGCAAGGTGAGCTGTGTTTAAAGGGGTAGATGCTGAGCAGTGCTTAATGGTGCATGATTCTGCTAAGGTGAGCTGACTGCTGCTTAGAATTTATGTCTAAGCAATGCTTAAACTGGCTAAGCAGAGCTGAGCACTGCTTTGCATTGTTCCGTTTTCATTTTATAAAAAGTATCAGGATTGTAGATTAACTCATCATTACTTACATATTATTAAGTGTATATGATTTACTTTACATGATATCACCCTATGTACTTTCATTACATCACCTTGGGGTGTGACTATACTGTATGGGACACTTGTGTTTACATGGGTGATTTCACATGTTATATGCACTCACACTTCCATTTTGGACCAGCTACACTACCCTGGGTGACAAATATCACTTACTACATAATTTAACATAAAAAATAATTTTAACAATGGTTTCCCATGTAAAAATAAAGTGCCTGTCTTGTTACTCGAACTGTGAACGCCTGCATGAAAAGCCGGGACTCTAGCTGCTATCTCGTTGTTAAGATTTTCGTAATACATTTTTATTTAGCTAATATGAGATGTTTAAGCAATGCTGAGCAGGTGGCTGTAATGTAGAAACCCACTCAGCTACACTTAAACACACCTTAGAATAGAAAAAAAAGGAAATCAATAAAATCACTTTAATTACATGTATCAGTACTCCTTGTAAGTCACAGTAAGACCAATTGTAAGGGGACAAATAGGGACAGATTTTAAATATTGCTCTTATAAACTAAGAAAGTTGATATAATAATAAGTTTGCATTAGCATGATTTTTCCGAAGGATGTGGAGTCTTAAACTCAAATGTTTGTCATTATTTAATGACTCCAATCCTCTGCTATTTGCCAGGTAAGGACAGATATTTGGAGGAAACACCAAAAATATGAGGCAGACATCTGGACATTATGTGGGAACCTGTATAGTTGAGAGGTATGGTCATACAGCACTTTCACAATGTAGGGTGTGTGTGACAGGTGTGCATTTCTTCCTATCTAGATAGCTGCTTTCAGTGTCTGCAGACACTGAAAGCACTTAGAAAGTGCCATATGACACTTTGACAATGCAGGGGGTGTGTGACAGTACCTGTCACACATCCCCTGCATTTATTTAGAGATCTCCTTACTATTTCAGTGTCTGTGGACACTGTTTTACTATTTATATTTGCTTTTAGTGTCTGCGAACACTGAAAAGTATTTAAAAAGTTCTGTATGGCACTTTGAGAGTGCAGGGGGTGTGTTGGATGTGCAAGCACAACTAAAACATGCCCACTGAACTCAGTAGTATTCATGTCCACTAAGCCTTAGCAGTGGCATGCCTTCATGTATATGGAAGGCACACTGCTGTTAAGGCTATGAAGAAATGGACACGGTTCTCTCAGTGCAGGAACAGCACTATTCCTGCACGGAGTTTATTGAATCCTGGGGGGTGTTCTGTGTATGCCACAAATTATTTCTTAATATGATAATTTTATAAGTCATTATTTCCAAAATACTTGCTGCATGTACAAGATGGTTGTCCAGAGTTAGCCAGTGCACCCTAGGCAGAGTGGGATGGGGGGTGCAAAGTAACAATTGATGGCCTGCACAAAAGTTAATGCAGACTGCACTGTTCATTTTTTTTTCTTAGAAGTTAAAAGGTGTCTTTCTTAAATCCAGTTTGGCTGATATCCAGGAAAAAAACAGATAAACTATGCAAGGCATACTGCAAAGCATTCACTTAGAATGTAAAGCAGAAAGAAATACAAAAGGCGGGGGAGTATCTATAGTCATCAAGGATACCCACACCTCCAGGTTAGTGGCACAGCACGATGCTTCAGAGATCATCCACTTGCAACTAACAACAGGCAAAACTGCTGTTCAAATTATAGCTTGCTACAGATCACCCACCATGTCCCAGTACCTCCACTCCGCATTCCTGGAAACACTGGGAAACATAAAGGTCCTACCAAACACCCTAATATTGGGTGATTTCAATTACCCAAACATTAACTGGGAGAACTACTCAAGTACAAACTCTCTTGCCCAACATTTCCTAGAATTTATAAACTCAAATGCCCTTGATCAACTGGTCAACACCACCACCACCAGAGGTGACTACATATTGGACCTGGTCATCACCAACATGGGTGACTGAAAGTCAACCCCTTGCTGGTTAGATCTGACCATAAACTAATCACTGTGGATATCCACATTCCGCCAGCACCCCTGGTCAAAGAAACCACTGTGAAAAATTTTTCAAAAGGAAACTACACGTTACTTAAGACCAAGATGGGAAGTTTCAAAGCCCCCATGCTAACGGATAACACTGACCAAGCTGCAAAATCCTTTACTAATGCACTCTATGGACACCTATAAGAATGCATGGATCATGCTATCCCAAACAAAACTAAGACTCACTGCTCCATGAAAAGGAAACCAGTCTGGTGGACCCCTGCCATAAACAAGTTGTACAATGGAAGGAGGAAACTAGTAAAGAAAGGAGTAAAATCCCAAGAAGGGAAGACATCCCTGATCAGTATCAGCAAGAAACTACGATCCCTCATAAAAACATCCAAGGCGAGCTTTGAAAGAAAAATTGCCATGGACTCCAAAGATAATCACAAGGAATTCTTTAGCTATGTCAAGAAACTAAGTGGCAATTCTCAGATCTGCTCGGAGTTAGTGCAGAATGGCACAAAATACACTGAACTGACCGATAGAGACAACATCCTGGCAAACTGGTTCAGTGCAAACGTCACCCCCCTCTCACCCCCAAAAGGGACCATAACTATACCAGAACAATGTAGTGCCCCTGAAATCATAGACACTCAGGCTAAAAAAGCCCTCTCCATAGCCAAAAACACAGCATCAATGGGACTGGATGGTGTCCCAGGCATCATCCTACACGAGCTCAAAGATGAACTAACCCCTCACCTAAACACACTGTTTAAACTCATCCTGTCCACAGGCTACATGCCCACAGAGTGGTGCACAGCAACGGTTATTCCACTCCACAAAGGTGAAGCCACAAAAGACCCCAGGAACTATCGCCCTTTAAGCCTGACTAGCTTAGTCTGCAAAGCTATGGAGTGCATCATCATGGATCTCATTAACAGAGATATTGAGAACCTCCAAACCCTGGACCCTACCCAGTTTGGCTTTGTTTAGGGCAGATCATGCCTCCTAAACCTGGTGGACTTCTTTGAGACAGTTACCAAGGCTACACACGAGGGAAAGGTGGTCCACACAGCCTACCTAGACCTCACAAAGGCCTTCAACACCATTCCCCACTCAGGTATTATAGACAAGCTCACCAGCCTGAACATAAACCCCTATGTCATGAAATGGGTTGCCAAATGGCTCATGGACAGAACCCACATGGTAAGAGTTGCAGGAGCTAGGTCTGACTCTAAACCGGTTACAAGTGGTGTTCCCTAGGGCTCAGTCCTAGGACCCCTCCTGTTTGGCATATACTTCTCAGAGGTACAGGCAAGCACAGGAGGACTATGGCTGACCAAGTTTGCAGATGACTGGAAACTAGGGGCTATAATTGACTCTCCGGCTGGCACAGACATCCTCCTAAAGGGTCTCACTGAGACAGATACCTGGTGTCAAAACCATAGCCTCAAGCTAAATGCCAAAAAGTGCATAGTCATCCCCTTTGGAAAAAAAACAAATTACCCACAAACTACCACATAGGTGGTAGCCCCCTAAATTCAGAAGACGTAATAAGGGATCTGGGGACCCAAGTAGATAGTAACCTCTCCTGTGATAATCGCATTGCCAAAGTGGTTAGAAAATCCTTCTATTGGCCCACCTAATCACAAAAGGGTTTGCACCCAGATCGAAAGAGGTCATTGGGCCCGTCTACGCTTCACTTATCAGACCCATCATAGAGTACAATGCCCCATTTGGAATGTACCTTACAAGACACCTGCAACAACTGGAAAGACCACAGAAGTACTTCACCAAGAGGATCACTGGCCTCAAGCAGATGCCCTATGCAGCTCGACTGAAGAAACTCCAGCTGTACTCGGTTGCATACCACCTACTCAGAGGTGATCTCTGCCTGACATACAAGGCCATGTCCAACCCAGAATTGATGGACATGCTCCACCTAAAGAAAACCATATCCCCTTGAGCCACACGCTCCAGGGATCTAAACCTCACCACAACAATAAATAGGATGTGCTGGAGGGATAGATTCCTGTCCCAGAGACTTCCCATGCTCTGGAACAAGATTCTAATCTACATTAGGCAGAGCTCCTCGCTAACCCTCTTCAAGAGAAACCTTGACGAGTGGATGGGGAACAGAAAGTTTACCCCAGGAATCACTTCAATGGCTCTGCTGAACAGAGGCACAGGGAACTAATCTAAGGGGGTGGCAAAAGCCAACACATTCTGGCTAGGCTTATAAATGCCTTCAGGCAGATAGCCTAGTACCTATCTATGAACCTATTAACCTATAAAAGTTGTATATAAAGTACCCCCCCCCCATCCAGACAAGCTGGAGCCAGAAAACATGTTACAAAACAGAGGAGGTCATGTCATAGCATCCCCTAGCTTTTATTTACCATGAACAAACTTAGCAATCAGTATTAATATGAAGTTAAAAAAAAAGTCACAGAATAAATATAAATCATTTCTCCTTCTCAAGAATTTGCATTAGCTGTATAAAGGCATACTGGACTGTTTAATAAATGTAGCCATATTGAACAAATATGTGAAAACATATATGATAGGTGAACAACCATAGCCCTTATTTTTTCTATAGCTGAACAGGAAATAAATGACAACCATATTAAGGCACAAAGAAGAATGGAAAGGTTAAGTGAGGGTGCTCATATGAGTATGCAAACATACTTCAGAAATACATAGGGATGATTAAGCAAAGTATTCTGTTGAACATATATTGAAAATAGTCTTTTTTAACCAATCACTCAGATATGAATAATAATGAAATGTAATTGCAGAATTAATGTGCTTCCAGTACAAAATTCCAGCACAACCCATTTCACTCACATATTGTACAATATTTTTTATGTAAAATGCATTACTCTTTCTTATCTTACATCTCCTTATTTGGTGCTTATCAATACTATAAAGCAGAATATAGTTTCACTTTAAAATGTTTTACCAATACAGTACTTATGCTTATTAGATGCTAAGTACTGTTAATAAAGCATATACTGATGTACCGCCAAATTATGAGTGAATGTATTGTCTCCATTGTTTGTGTGTGTGTCTCTCTCTGCCCTCTCTTCTCTCTTTTTCTTACTTTTAGTTAGCCATTACTTTGCATTTCTTTTTCTTTCTTTCTCTACCACTTATGTTGATTTTTCCAAAGGCCCAGATATTCCAGGAGCAGTCCAACCACTTTCTTCCCAAGTCAGGGAATATTTGCCCTTTGCCCCCAGGGATATTTTTACAGCATCAGGGTGCTGACTCCAGTCCTGTAGGTACCCTGATGTGGCTTAGGCTGGTACGCCACAAACCACATGAACTTTGGAACTTGGTAGAGGATATGGTGCTGTGTGTTTTGGAGAGGTACCCTTGGCCCCTCCTGGATCTTCCTCAATGGATGCAAGAGTCGCTGCCCAGGCACAACCATCAGGCAGTGAGAAAATGTGACAGTCTGTGGACCAGAGTAGGCCTGATTACATCTCCTCCTCACCTCCCTTCCTCCCTAATCCTCCCTCATTTAAAAAAAAATGAAAAAAGAGGGTCTATCCCCCACCAAAAATATAGAACTCCTTCTCTACTACCTCCTCTAGCACAACCCTCTTGATGTTTTTCATGTGTCCTTTGTGCTCTGCCTCCTCATTTTCCATCTTTCCTATCTTCCACTTTCACACCTTTTGATGAACCATTCAAGTTGCCACATAAATACACCCCTATAGGCAGTGTATAAAACCATTTTATGTTTTTGTAAAAGTCATTCTAAATAGCTGTGGTCAGTGCAGTTTGCCTCAAATGCATGCCATTAGTTTTGGTGTGCTAACGGACAGCAGCACTCATCCACAACTTCCAAAAAAAGTCCAAAGTCAGTCAAGACATTAATTTCTACATAATTAAATTATTATTTTTCTCATTTTAAACATGTTATGAAAGTAGGCATTTCTTCACAGAAGCTTTCACACTGCTGTAGTCACTGCATATAATCAGAGCTCATTATATTTATATATAGGTGTAGCCACACTCTTCACAAATAACCCCTGCACAAGTGTAAACCACAGGACTATGAATACCACTCACAGTCTTAGTCTCAAAAGTTCAGTTATTAGTTCTGACCCTGCCATTCAGTAAATTTCTCTTAGACCATCAAGAAGTACATTTTATAAGTATATATGTTTATAGATGTTATTAAGAGAGTTATATAGATTCTGTGCTTAGTATGTAAATCATATATGTATTATATTAAGTGCATTGTATACTGGAATAGTTATTCTCTGATACTCTCTGTTGAAAACAATAAAATACTATTTGAAAAAAAAAGTACTCTTTATATAACTGTATTTTATGTAACAACAACATGAGAGCCACAAATTAGTGTGCAATACCATCAGTAAAGGAACATATGTGCAATTAAAGCAGACACTGTGGTTAAGTGCGCATTTTATAGCTGACCTCCCCACATTGCAGCAATTGCAACTTCAGTAGGCAGTGAGAAATTAATATCATAACATGACCCCTGCACCAATTGGTCATCTTGCATATGGCAGGAACTGTCATTCAATAAAATGTTAACCTTCTATTTCTTTCCTTTGTAATA
The DNA here is from genome assembly GCF_019279795.1 of Protopterus annectens. Classification (NCBI taxonomy): domain Eukaryota; kingdom Metazoa; phylum Chordata; order Ceratodontiformes; family Protopteridae; genus Protopterus; species Protopterus annectens. The sequence continues at coordinate 281,048,230 of NC_056727.1, forward strand.
CTTTGTTTACAGGGCGTACTTCACTGAATCTATGGCTGAAACCTATGGTAATATTTATGACTGTTATCTAGCCATGACACGTGGGCATTTAACCATGTGAGGGGACTGGTAAATTCAGGAGGAATGGAAAGGGTCACCACTAGGGAGGGACTGGAGTAAGGCATACATTGGTCATGATTCGAATTGATATAGGGAGTACGTTGTGACTATAGCAATGAGTGTGTATAGGGTGTGTGTGTGTGCTCGCGCGTGTGTGTGTGTGTCTGTGTCAGTGTGTGTGTGTGTGTGTGTGTGTCTGTGTCTGTGTGTGCGTGTGTGCATGTGTGTGTGTGTGTGTGTGTGTGTGTGTGTGTGTGTGTGTGTGTGTGTGTGTGTGTGTGTGTGTGTGTGTGTGTGCAGAAAAAAATCGAAACTGGGCTGGTGGTGATGATGTATGCAGTAGTTCTTGTACACTTACTAACCTAGTAATTATGATCTTAGTGATACCCTGCTGCACTGCTGATGGCGTGCATATGGGTTTACCTTTAGTTGTGCGTATTGCACGCAGGCAAACAGCAACTGGGCGAAAGGCAGTTTCCAAGATTTGCAAATGCCGAATGGAAAAAGGTTTGAATGTGCAATGAGAAAATGCACATTGACATTCGCTCATTTCACATTCGACATTGTGGGATGGATTGCACTATAGTGGGGATCGGGAAATGGTGCCTTTCACCACTGAAGTGTGATCTCAGAGTTAGAATATTAAAGTAGGGGGGGGCGCAGCCCCACCATGGGGGGTGCAGGGGGGCTTGCCCTCCTGCTTTACACTTTTTTTTCGTTCAACATTAATGTCTGAAAAACAGCGAATCTGCTTTCTGATTTGCTGTTTTTCGAACATTAAGGACTATCGCCATTTTCACTTTTGTGGTTACGAGTCACTCATATGAACATTCAAACCACTGTGATTCAGATTTATAAAGGTAAACCATGCATATGATCCAGTATACCAAACATGGTTAAAAATGTTTGTAGGTATGATATTCCCCATGTACTGGTCACATGTAATCCATGTGGCAGTCAGGTGTTGTATAGCTTGACAGACAGCTATATGTATACTTCACATGTTGCTCTGCATAAACTGTGCATATGACGATATGGTGTGTCAAGACTTAAAACTTCTGACCCAGACCTTACTGGAATGTTTGAGCCTGGATATACATCCATAGTCTTTATTGCCCACACCCTGTTGGTAACTCACCTGTGGCCTCCTGAGCATCAGATAAAGCCTATGCTTTTTCTTCTTCAGATGCCTGATGTTCTTGAGGTAGATCTTCGGCACTCATGCCTGTCAGGCCACCATGTCTGGATCTAATCATGTTGTACAGCATGGCACACACAGTCACCATCTGTGCAACCTTTTCTGTTGCATACTGCAAAGCACCCCTGGATGCATCTGGACAACTAAATCCAGCTTACAGCATGCCAAACATTTGGTGCCATGTGTTTTGGCTTTTACTCTATTAAATGCATCCTCAGTAGGCATAGACTGGGCACTGAATGGTGTCATGAAGTTGGACTCCACCAGATAGCCAAGGTCACCATTAGTATGTAGAAACTAACACATTACCAATGCACTATCACACAGTATTATAACACACATAGAGATCCCTGTACTTTTATACCTATCAAGTAGCTACTCAAGAAAGTTACCATCCATGAACATTGCTCATAGGGAACTTTCCTACCACATGGCAGCATCATGAACACTATCATGGTGTGCTGCAATAAGTTTAATGATGGGTCCATATGTTCAGCACACTACCTGACAACTGAGATTTGTTCCACTCTTTCATGTTTAAGAGGCACAATCAATTGCACCAATGGTACAGGGGGAATTAGTTATGGCATAGAACTGCTCCATGGCAGTCTGTTTCTCTAATGATGCATTTCAAAATGGTATATATTCATCCACCTTGCTGCACTTAACTTCCAGAAGCTGCTGTAGTATGCAAATAGTAGGTTCATAGGTAGGTACTAGGCTATCTGCCCGAGGGCATTTATAACCCTAGCCAGAGTGTGTTGGCTTTCGCTGCCCCATTGATTAATGAACTGATCCTCTGTCAAGTAGAGCCAATGAAGTGATCCCAGGGGTGTATTTTCTTTTACCCATCCACTCGTCAAGATTTCTGTTGAAGAGTGTTAGTGAGGGGCTCTGCCTGATGTAATTTTGTTCCAAAGCATGGGGAGTCTCTGTGACAGGAATCTATCCCTCCAGCATGTTCTATTTATTGTTGTGGCAAGGTTTAGCTCACTAGAGTGTGTGGCTCGCAGTGACTTGGATTTCTTTAGGTGGAGCATGTCCATCAATTCTGAGTTGGACATGGCTTTCTAAGTCAGGCAGAGATCACCTTTGAGTAAGCGATATGCCACTGAGTACAGCCAGAGCTTTTTCAGTCGGGCTGCATAGGACATATGTTTGAGACCAGTAATCCTCTTGGTGAGGTACTTTTGTGGTCTTTCCAGCTGTTGGAAGTGTCTTGTGAGGTACATCCCAAATGGGACATTGTACTCTATGATGGGTCTAATAACTTACAAGTAGAGAGGCACAATAACTTCTTTATTTCTAGATGCGAACCCTTTAGTAATTAGATGGACCACATAGAAGGATTTCCCAACTACTTTGGTAATATGATTGTCAAAGGAGAGATTACTATCTACCTGGGTCCCCAGATCTCTTAGTATCTCTTCTGTATTAAGGGGGCTGCCATCTATGTGGTAATTCGTGGGTGTTTTGTTTTTCCCAAACGGGATGACTATGCATTTTTTTGGCATTTAGCTTGCGGCCATGACTTTGGCACCAGGAGTCTGTCTCAGTAAGGCTCTTTTGCAGGATGTCCGTGTCAGCCGGAGAGTCAATTATGGCTCCCAGTTTGCAGTCATCGGCGATCTTGGTTAGCCATAGCCCACCTGTGTTTGCCTGTACTTCTGAGAAGTATATGCTGAACAGTAGGGGTCCCAGGACCGAGCCTTGTGGGACACCACTTGTGACTGGTTTAGAGTCAGACCTGGAGCCTGCTATTCTTACCGTGTGAGTTCTGTCTGTACGCCAGTTGGCAACCCATCTCATGACGTAGGGGTTTATGTTCAGGCTGGTGCGTCTTTCTGTAATACCCGAGTGTGGAATGGTGTTGAAAGCCTTGGTGAGGTCAAGGTAGGCTGTGTGAACCACCTTTCCCTCATCTATGGCCTTGGTGACTTGAATAAGTCAACCATGTTTAGTAGGCATGATCTGCACTTAACAAAGCCGAACTGGGTCCGGTCAAGTGTTTGGAGGTTCCCAATGAGTTTGTTAATGAGTTCCATGATGATGCGCTCCATAGCCTTGCAGACCAGACTTGTCAGGCTTATGGGGCGATAGTTACCAGGGTCTGTTGTGGCCCATCCTTTGTGGAGAGGAATAGCTGTTGTTGTGCGCCATTCTATGAGCATGTAGCCTGTGGAGAGGCTGAGGTTGAACAGCGTGTTTAGGTGGGGGGTTAGTTTGTTCTGTAGTTCATGCAAGACGCAGCCTGGGACACCATCTGGTCCCATTGATGCTGTGTTTTTGGCTTTTGAAAGGGCTGTTTTCACCTGTGCATCTGTGAATTTTGGGACACTACACTTTTCAGGTATTGTTGTGAGCCCTTTTGAAGGTGAGAGGAGGGTGAAGTTTGCACTGAATCTATCTGCCAGGATGTTGGCAATATCAGTAGGTTCAGTATATTTTGTGCTATTTTGCACTAGTTCAGTGCATATCTATGAGTTGCCACTTAGATTCTTAACATAGCTAAAGAAGGCATTGTGATTATCTTTTGAATCCTTGACTATTTTTCTTTTGAAGTTAGCCTTGGATGATTTCATGAGGGACCTCAGTTTCTTACTGATACTGATCAGGGATGTATTTCCTTCTTGGGATTTGCTTTTATTCTGAACTAGTTTCCTCCTTCTATTGTATAGCCTGTTTACTGCAGGGGTCCACCAAACTGGTTTCCTTCTCTTAGAGGAGTGAGTCTTGGTTTTGCTATAGATGGCATGATCCATGCATCCTTGTAGGTGCTCACAGAGTGCATTTGTAAAGGTTTCTGCATCTTGTGCAGCATTATCCTTTAGTGTGGGGCTGTGAAACTTACTACCTCTGTCTTAAGTAAGGTGAAGTTTGCTTTAGAAAAGTTTTTTTACTGTGGTTTCCTTAGTTGGGGTGGTGGTGGGGTGTGGACATCCAGAGTGATTAGTTTATGGTCTGATCTAACCAGTGACAGGTTGATCTCCGGTGTGGAACACCTGTCACCCATGTTGGTGATAACCAGGTCCAATATGTTTTCACCTCTGGTAGGGGAGTTTACCAGCTGATCCAGGGCATTTGAGTTGATGAATTCCAGGAAGCGCTGGGCCTGGGAATTTGTACTCGAGTAGTTTTCCCAGTGACTGGTAGGGTAATTGAAATTGCCCAATATCAGGGTGTTTGGTAGGACCTTCATGTTTTCCAATGTCTACAGAAAGGTGGAATGATGGTCCTGGGTCATGGAGGGTGATCTGTAGCAGACCACAATTTGCATTGCATATTTTCCTGATGTTAGTTGCACAAGGATGATCTCAGAGGTATCATGCTGCACCACTAATCCGGAGGTTTAGGTATCCTTCATGAATATGGATACACCCCTCCTTTTGTGTTTGGTCTGTGTTCTGTGGCCGAAACGTGTGGTATGAGTTGTAGCCCGGTAGTACTGGGATGCTCTCTGGAGCCTTGAACCAGGTTTCAGTTACTGCACAGATGTTGATGTTCTCCATACTGAGGAGTGCTTTGAGCATGTGCATTCTGAGATTTAAACTCCTGGTGTTGAGTAGCATAACCCTCAGTTTTTTGTTAATTGTGCTGTTTACAGAGGTGGGTTTGACTTTTGAGCCTTGCCTAAAAAAGGCACTATGAGGGCAGCAAGAGCCTTGGCCAGTATTCAAAAGCCTAGGGGTGACAGGTGCAAGCCGTCTCTTGTGAAGCAACGTGGCTTGTTGAGCATGTAGTCCCAGGCTGACAGACACTGAATCCCCTTTGAATGACACCAGAAGCTTAGCCAATTGTTGAAATTGATCATTTTTTTTCTTTATACTGAGGTATCATTCTTGGTGAGGGTAGGATGCTACTCAGGGTCAGGGTCATACCAGCCTGGGCTACATGATCAGAGAGCTCTTCCATGTCTCTTTTCATGTAGTCCAGGGAGGTATGTCTCAGGTCATTCACACCAACATGAACAATGACAGAGTCATATTTTTACTTGTTCTGGAGTGACCTGAGTGCTTGTGTTATGTGGCGGATTCTGGCTCCTGACAGGCAGCTAACAGTAACCTTCTGCTTGTCCAGCCTAGTTAGTGGGAAGTCAGTCTGCCTGACTATAGAGTCACCTATTACTAGTCTGTTAGGTATGTTATTTCACCTTAAGGGCTGTGATTGTGCGGCACACTGATTTTGTGTTTTATGTGTTGTCTGGTTTGTGACGGGAAGTGCAGGTTGTTTGGGTGTCTGCTTTCGAGGTCTCTGATGCTTTTGCAGGTTTTTGTTTAGAGCCTCCGAGTATGATTTTGTGTATTTATATGTATTTTTTGCCAGTGCTGTTTTAGTAGATCTGTGTGCAGCTGGAGTTGTGGTGCAAGTGTTAACCTTCTCCTCTTGACTGTCTATTCCAGTCTTGGGTGGAGACAGCTTAGCTTCCAGTTTGGCTGCATAATTGCATCTCTCGCATATGTTAGTGTTTTGTGGTAGGAGGAGAGGGTTGTCTGTGTACATGAGGCAGTTGTAACATTGCCTCAGGATACCCAGATTCACCAGTCAGTGTCAGGGCATATTAGTGCTTGCTATTAGGTCTGAGCAAGTGCTGGGATGTAAGATTCTTTGTGAGTGCTTAGGTTGAGAGTTAGACTAGTTTCAATGGAAAAACTGAAGAGGAGACTTAGTGGAGCCGGGAATAATTTAACCGTAGCTAACCGGCACTGCCCGGTTGGCAAAACCGTGCAAAATGTTTTTTATAATAGGGAAATGAAAGAGATAGAAATTAGCCAATAAACTACTAACTTCTGGGCTGGAACCACTCCTCCAGGGACAGATAGGTTGCTCAAAGCTCCCCTCTCTCACAGGTGAACAGAAAAACTTCCTTCTATCCAAGTAAGGTATGGGCAACTCAGAAACTAGTATCACAGCCCTGAATTCAGCACTAGCCTGAAAACTGGACTATACTAGCTTAGAAAGGTGGGAAACAAGGAATTTTTTTTTTTTTTTTTGAAAAGATAAGGCAAAAACGGTAAAAAATACACTTAAAACAGCTTTAAACGACTACAAATGATCAGAAAAGGCTATCACACTTTAATGTGTAGCCTACAACAGCTAAACAAATTATTTAAACAAAAAACAACTTTTTAAAAGTGCAGGCAGTCAAATAAGTACAATATGTGAAAAAACAAGCTTTTAAATCACAATAAACATTGGAAAATCTGTGTTTAGGCAGAAAACAGTTAAGTACAGCAAGAAAGTACAGAAAACTGATAATCACTCCAAAGTCTCTCTCCTAAGCTAGAAGGCTTGTATCAGTTTAAGGCTTTCTAGTGCTACCCAGTAGGTTAGTTACAGGAAAGATGGGAAACAAGCGCAGATGTGGTCTTTTAAACTAGAAAGTTGAAAGAGACGGGCAAACTGTCCAAATGGTCAATAAACTACAATTTCTGGGCCAAGAACCTCTCCTCTCATGGTAGACAGGCTACCTAGTGCTTACCACTCCCACTGATAATCTAGAAGGCTTTCCTCCAACACAGAAAGGCTTGCGGGACTCAGAAGCTTACCAACAGTCCTGGATACAGCAACTCTGTATCTGGACTAGGCTAGTTTCAGGAAAGGTGGGAAACAAGCGCAAGTGCGGTTTTTTAACCAAAACATTGAAAGAGATGGAAAAAACTGTCCAAATGGCCCATAGCTACAATTTCTGGGCCAGGAATCACTCCTCTTGTGGTAGATAGGCAACCTAATGCTTACCATTCCCACTGATAAGCTAAAAGGCTTCCCTACAACACAGAATGGCTTGAGGGGCTCAGAAGCTTACAAAGAGTCTTGGAATACCGCAAATCTGTACCTGGACTAGACTAGTTACAGGAAAGGCGGGGAACAAGTACAAACATAGGCTTTTAAGCCAGCAAATTGAAAGAGATGGAAAACTGCCCAAACGGTCAAATAAACTACAATTTCTGGGCCAAAACTCATTCTTCCCGTGGAGCATGTGGCAGTCAGGTGTTGTATTGCTTGACAGACAGCTATAGGTATACTTCACATGTTGCTCTGCATAAACTGTGCATATGACTATATGGTGTGTCAAGACTTAAAGTCTGGGACACTACTATAGTATCAGCCATGTGACACTGGAATGTCCTATAGGCCAGTATACCTAGGCTCAAATATACCTTCTTTAATACCGGGACTGGATTTCCTCACATACTGCATGAGGACATGTGGGACACAAACATCCTGCATACAGCCTGCATCTAATCTATACCGATCATTAACTTCTTGGTCAGACAACTGACATAACTACAGACTGCTCTTGGCCATGCCAACTGCCTTCATGGAATGGGATGCATTTCTAGATCTTCCTCCAATTTCACCTGCAGTACAACAGTTGGCTGTTGTGCACTATCCACATGCTCCACATTCCTAATAAAGTCTGCAGATTCTGCAAATTTAGAGAAAAAAAATTCAATAACCAAGCATGGCTGCTACCACTTGTCCGCCAAGTCGCAATAGTAACAATATCCCATATTCTCATTTTAATATATGCTGTATTTTTTGATGGTTTTGAATCATGTGCGCTCTTACCTTGCTGACGACCTACTTCAGTGTGCTATATTTAGCCCAACTTTTCTTCTGGAATCTGGCCCATAGTCTTCAGTTTACATGTACCTTCTTTCATTTATCTTGCCCTCTAACCCATTCGCATTTACTTACTTGTTCATTTGTTTGCTTGCCAATTAATGTAGAACAAATGAACTTTTTTCAAGTTCAGCTTGGGGTTACAAAAGATCATGTAAACAATCATAGCAGTTTCTTACATATTAGTTGTCTGCAGTCATAGAAGATAGTATACAAATATAGTTGTTTCTTAAAAGGAAATTTTGATAAGATTTTAAAAGATTAAATATCGCAAATGCAGACTGAAAAATATGATGTTATGAGAGAATACAGTCATTATTGCTATTTATCTCTAATGCTGCTGAAGCAGTATAAACTAGTATACTTTCGAACTTAACCAACTTCTTCATTAAAAGCAATGACATTCATGATCCTAGTAAGACATAACATACCCCAATTCCAAATGTACATTGTCTGGTGACAAACTATATTCATCATAATCATATACCTTTTGATGGCATTCCTTACAATCAACAGTTTAATATTTTACCAATACATATCTTTAGCTGGAGGCAAGTGTTTTGCATGACATTATATCATAATTAATTATCTTGACATGCAAAAGTACAGTGCTTCATGTAATAAAAAAATTAGGAAACATAACCCTTTTGAGGCACAACTAACTCAACCCATACAGCATAGTATATATTTTAATACTAGCTAAACTTACAAGAGTAACTGCAAACAAGAAATACTTGATTATGTTAAACCACACAGCTATAATTAGAGTGAAGTAGAAGGGGTGGATGCCCAGATGGAAGCTGCTATGGGACACACTCAGTAGCTGTAAATGGGGGGGAGTACCTTCATTCATATAAGAAGACACATGAGACATCACTGTTTCTTTAATGAATACCAGTATTGCATTTGTGGAGCTCAGTGTAGTAACTTTAGCAAGCAGCTTGCTACTGTTGTAGCAAGGAGCTCACTACAGTTACATTTCAGAGTGGAAGGCCATTTTCTTTGGTCTTCAGTTTTGGGAAGACCATTTTTTGATCATCAAGTTTGGGTTAAGAAGGAGCCAGTTTGCAGAACTGCCTGAGTGCCTGATGAGATAATCAAACCTCTGTTAAACCATGACTTATTAGATACGTCCATGTGTAGTTTGACTATAGCATAATAAATTACAATAAGAAGTTAAGCTAATGTCTTTATATCAGAGAAGTAAATACATTTCCGTTATTGAAAAAGTTACAAATAGCAGTTTTAACTGCTCAAAATCATTTCAAAGCCAAAGGAAGCATAATAATTTATTAGAACAATATTAGCACATATATTGGTAAATTAACTGAAAGTAGTACAGAAACAAATATTAGCATAGGTAGTAGCCCTAGTTTTCAGCAAACTTTATTTCGTTTTTGAAGAGACATTTAAGCTTGACCCTGGTAAGACTTAATTTACCTTAACTGTAAAATATTATACAATATGTCCCATGCACTAAGTATCAATGGCATTTCAAACTACAATAGTGACTTAACTGTTTGTTACAACTGAGGAAGAGGAAGAGAAAGAGAAATGTGCAAATTTCTGTCTTTGACTCTTCATTTAATAGTTAAAATCATAATACTTATACTTCAAATTAACTATTTTAAAAACTAAAATTTACATTTATTTGCAACTAAGATTACTTCCCATTTCATATAAAAAAATTGGTGGGCATAATGTTGTCACTATAATCAAATAAAAACCCTTCTGACATATTTCAGCATTCACATCTATGCTTATTCTAATAAACAACTCATATTTGAAACTTACAGTATAACTAGTCTCTGAATAAAAGAGAATACACACTTATTATTAAAACTGTTTGCAAAGTAAAGTAATTGAAAATATTACTACAATTCTGACTGTTTAAACAAATAGAATTTTGGATGAATTGTGGTAGTAATCCCAAACAGTATGTTTTAAGACTCAGCCTATATATTGATGAACTCACTATCTGCATTATACTGGTTATTACATGCAAGGGGGAGTTTCAAATGAAAGTATTTTCAAAACACAATAATTTCTTTTCATGTTCACTGAAAGTACAGCCAGATTGGCTGTTTATATAATTTAAACATATTTATACAAGTTATCAATATCTTGCATGCATGCTAAAGAAGTTCACATTTCTCCCAATGGTAGCAAATGGGGTAAATCAGAAAAAAGCTGAGAATTGCTATAGAAGTGAAAATAGTGGAACAAGTTAACGACTTTAAGTACATGGTGTAGGGTGGTTGAAGAGAAGGGAATTATGTATGAGGAGGTCAAAACTAGAATTAGAGGGGCTACAGCCAACTACCACAGTGTGCTATGGGTAGTGTATGGCAGAAGAATGCCAAAGAAGTTGAAAGTTAAGTGTACAAAACAATGGTGTAACCTGTACTACTGTATGGTACAGGAACCTGGAAAGTGAAGGCAGACCAGTTGAGCAAATTAGAGGTGATGGAAATGAATTGTCTGAGATGGGTGGTAGGGTTCACACTGTGGGACTGATGAAGAAATAAGGACATCAGGGCAGAAGTACAAGTAGCTTCAACTGCAGAGAAGGTCAGGTGAACAGATTACATTCATTTGAGCACATGTGCAGGAAAGCAGAAGACAATCTAGTGAAGAAGACTTGGGACAGACAGGAAGAAGACAAAATGAAATGAGGGCATCCATCAAAGAAATAGATGGATTCTGTGAGAGAGGAATTAGGCATGACTGTCAAAGGAGGTAGGGAAGCAGCATTGAAATGAGAGAGAGAGATGGAGACAGTTGACACAGCACCCTAAAACCATGTAGAACATGAGAAAAAGAGGGTTGATGATGATGATGATACTAAAAATGTTTGCATCCAAATTCACCATAATCATTATCAGTGTTCTTTCATTTTGATAATCCCATGTTCATTTCAATAGAAATATCTGTTCAGTGCAGTTACCTTAAAACAGAAGCCTTCAGCCTTTCAGATTATCATTCTTTCACTATACCTCTTGATTCAGATTATCATTCTTTAGCTATATCTCTCGATTCAGATTATCATTCTTTCACTATACCTCTTGATTCAGATTATCATTCTTTAGCTATACCTCTTGATTCAGATTATCATTCTTTAACTATACCCCTCAATTCAGATTATCATTCTTTAGCTATACCTCTCAATTCAGATTATCATTCTTTAGCTATACCTCTCAATTCAGATTATCATTCTTTAGCTATACCTCTCGATTCAGATTATCATTCTTTCGCTATACCTCTCGATTCAGATTATCATTCTTTTACTATACCTCTCGATTCAGATTATCATTCTTTAGTTATACCTCTTGATTCAGATTATCATTCTTTAGTTATACCTCTTGATTCAGATTATTATTCTTTAGCTATACCTCTCAATTCAGATTATCATTCTTTAACTAATCCTCTCAATTCATATTATTATTCTTTAGCTATACCTCTCGATTCAGATTATCATTCTTTTGCTATACCTCTCGATTCAGATTATCATTCTTTCGCTATACCTCTCGATTCAGATTATCATTCTTTAGCTATACATCTTGATTCAGATTATCCTTCTTTAGCTATACCTCTCGATTCAGATTATCATTCTTTAGCTATACCTCTTGATTCAGATTATCATCTTTAGCTATACCTCTCGATTCAGATTATCATTCTTTCGCTATACCTCTCGATTCAGATTATCATTCTTTAGCTATACCTCTTGATTCAGATTATCATTCTTTAGCTATAGCTCTCAATTCAGATTATCATTCTTTAGCTATACTTCTCAATTCAGATTATCATTCTTTAGCTAAACCTCTCGATTCAGATTATCATTCTTTAGCTATACCTCTCAATTCAGCATTTCTCTTAGTTGAGCTATCCATCACTATTACTATTATGATTGTCTTATCATTGTAAAAATCTCCACAACAGAGCACAAACATTATTTAACCTCTCAAAATAAATATATATCTTTTTAACCAGTTCAATTGCAGTCATGTGAAAATGTTTAGTCTTTTGAAACATAAGAGTCTAGATGTGCCACACAAAACATTCTTCTCCAGGATGATTATAGTGCTCCTCCCATTTATTTTTCACTTCTACAGAGCATATAGTTTCTCTGTTTGGAAAAATGTAAGTCATGGTAGCCTTCGGCTGTTCAGCCCTTGTAAACATTAGTACTACATCTGAAAAAAAGCACCTGTAATCCTGTCTAGCAGTTGGCTTAAAAGATTAAGTACCTGTTAATGATCTGATTCCTGTGGTCCAGAAGTGAAATGTTTGATACTATAAACCTCCACTGTGTGACTTTGAGCAAGTCATTTAACCAAGTACCACTCCTGGGCTGAGTGTGAAAAAGTCCTGGAGATCAGCGCTCTGTTCTGGAAAACAAATACAAACAAATAAATAAATTCAGCAGGAAATGCCAGTCTATATTGAATATTCTCTTTTTTATTCCTTAATTGGCTTAACAAGCATCAATAATTTCTGCAGTCTTGCAGTCATTGTCGATGGAAATGGGTCATCCAGCTACAGAAAATCACTTTGCTGTTAGCCAAATTTGGCACAAAGCATTTCCATTTCCATACCATGATATAAACTGAATTATGGTTTCTCTCGGCTCCCCATGCTTTCTTTCAGACTGAATCAATAGTAACCAGACCACTTTCTCGACACTCAAACAGATCTTCACAAAACTAGCCTATGGCTCCATCTAAGTTATAATATAGTCCAACAAATCCATCTCGTCTTTCCCTTCTAAAATATAGATAAATCTCATATTTTCTCTCCTAGCCTTGGCATCCATCAAAAACTGTTACTGTCCCACATATTCCATATCTCCAACAGACTTCAATGCTTTCTCATAAATCTTCTCAGCCTTCTACTTAACTGGTATCATGGCAACATGTGGGTTCATGTTGAAATCATCAATCCTTAACTTCATCCATTTCCATGTATCTTATAAAATAAGCCAATAATCTGATTAATTGTCACATTTTTGTTTTATTCTTTCCAACACACTACCCACTTCTACTACACTAAGTCAAGTCAGCTTTTCTGTATCATTGTTACAGCCCTTCGATTAAGTCAGCACCTCTCACTCAATATCACACCTGTATCTTCCACCAAACTAACATTTTCTTCATTGTTTCCCGTTTTTCCACCAACATTTTAACAACCGGTACTATCTCACCTTACATTTAGCAGTTTTACCTCAGACAACTTTGTTTAACTTGAAAAGGAGACTCTAATTCTCTGTGATATATGGAGTGACCTAAGAAGACAACAATCTGCATGCAGTACCATGAGACTTCCAGATAGGCTTACTCTTGATGTTCATGTTGAGATGAGCGACATATAACATGTCGTCATTCATTTTAGCATTCAGTGACAACCAATCCATTGTGTTCTCAAGAGCAAAAACATGATGAATATTTGTTGTACATGCATACAAAATAGTATTAGTCAAGCTAAATCCACCCAAACTAATGCTCCTAGCTTTCAACTCACTGTTTAAACGTTTATAACTTTTAATGAGCATCATGTTTGCGAATATAAATGCATGTGCTTCAAATAAGCATTTTTGTAACTTTACGTATGGCATTAGTAATTATATGTTCTTGTCTCTGACAATAAAGAAAAGCTATGGTTTGATGGCATCTTCTTTATGGAATTTTGCATTAAGAAATCCCCTGGAAATAGTAGCATGGAAACAGTTCCAGTTTAGAAACCAATGATCTGCAATCTATGCATTTAATTAATAATGTACTAATATATCCTGTTTGGAAATTTACAAGACTATTTATTATTTTATGTGCTTGTCTACTTCAGTATGAGAAATTAGAAGTCATTATGAACATTTGTTACATCAGAAATAGCTAAGGAAAATGTGTCTTCTTATGTTTTCCTCACTTCAATTAAAAGCATTTCCTCATCTGTATGTTTCACCATTCTTAACTGCGGTGGTGGTGCTGCGGTAGCATTGTCGCCTCACAGTAAGACATTGTCCTGTTTGATTCTCAGCTAGAGCGTCTTCTGTGTTGAGACATGCGTGAATGGGCGTACCTTCGTTGAAGGCTGTGCGTCAGGGCCGGCAACTCGGCACGTAAAAATCTGCTGCCAATCATTAGCGGACCGGAGTTCCACTGTGGCAACCCCTAACAGGGAAAAGCTGAAAAACACAACAACATGTTTCGCCATTCTTCTTGAATTTTATCTGTATTGACTGTTTTTCCCATTTAAATCACTGTTTTCACTGTTTATAATTAGATTGATTGTGTCCTAATCTAGGAGACATCTTGACACATTAGAGCTTCTTGTAGTGAGAATACATTAATTGCTGTTGTTTCTAGGTAGAAGGTACAGATTGGTCAAATTTATAGCAGCTTTTCATTGGTCTTTTATTGTTTACTGCTTGTTATATATTGAGATCACTTGTGGTCAATGCATTGCTGCTGTAGTTGTAGACTGTGATTGCTGTATGCAGGTGAAGTTTTCCCTAAGTCTTTGCTGCAAAAATGAATCATTCTTTAGCTTGTGGGTGACTGTCTGCAGTCTGATTCAGACTGTATGCATTTGTGTGGATCAATGCGAACCTGTGTAGACTTGTGACCAGCTGAACTAGTTTGCTTGTTGGCTTTCACTACATATCCCTGTGTGACCAAGTAATTTCCTTCCTTCATTTCCTTCAGAGCTGCTATAAAAATAAAATACCACTTGACAGCACGGAGAGACAGCAGACTACCTTTCCTTCTATTGCCAGTCTTCTAGCGCTTGGTAGCCAAAGACAACTGCCTCATGCTTACTGAAATCTAACTCTTGCTTAACATAATAGATGCTATCTGCAAGAGGTGCAAAAACACAGCTAACTTGGAAGCAATTATCTCAAAATCTAATGCATGCAGTGCGCATCACACTGTTTTGCCTCCATCCACATGAATGCAACATCTTTATACTGACAATAGTGCACTGTTATAAGCTAATGCTGGAAAAAGTTACTAACAGACCCTCCTAGAACTCTTAGGTGTAGGCAGTAATGAAACCCCTTTAACACATCTTCTTCATGTCCTCCTTCATCAGCAATATGATTAAACTATGGGACTCCATTTCTCTCTAAATCTGAGATGTCCAAATGTAACTCAGACTCATAACCAGCTTTAGGCACCAACAAACCCTGCAGTCGCTGGGGCTCCTTGGTCCTGGGGAACCCTCAACCACAGCAAGTTGTCTTATTTTTATTATGTATTTAACATTTGTTTAGTGGGAAAATCTGACTGGGACAGAGGACATTTTTAGAGGAGACCCAAGGAGAAATGCTCCAGACACATGTCTTTAGAATGTGGGAGGAAACTGGAGCACCTGAAGGAAACCCACACGAATGCAGGGAGGACATGCAGATTCAACACAGAAAGCACCCCACCCAAGAATCGAATTGGAGAACCTCTTGCTGTGAAGCAACAACACTAGCCACTGTACCACTGTGCCGCCCAATAAAAATACAGGGCTTGTCCGGGATTTTAAAAATTTTGATATTGTATAACCTGTCTGTCAATCCAACAAAAGCTAATATAGCAATCATGTGTATTTAATAAACCAGGTGGGTAATAATTCTTATTTATATCTCTTTAAAATTCAAAAAAATGTTAAGTAACAGGCTCCACAATTTCATTAAATGTTTTACTACTGAAATTGTGCTCTTGAGTTAGTTAACTCAATTAAGTCATTTGCTCAAGATCACACAGTATGCAAATGTAAGCTGAGTGAATCAAAATTTGTACCACAAGAACTACAGCTCACAGCATTACCCTTCTGCCAGCTTCTAGAAGCAGCCTAATAACTGGTGACTCATTCATTAAAAACACTGACTGCATGCAGGAGGCTGAACAAGGACACTCTTACATTTAGTTATCTCTCACCAGCCAGTATGACTTAAATATCAAGGGCCCTCAAAACCCTCTCCTCCATTAAGCATGACTATGAAATGAATGTAGTTCATGCTGGAGTGGATAATTTGTCATGAAAGCCAGCAAAAGATACATAGAAGAAATGGTAACTTACTATGCATGCTTTAGCCAAGGATAAGACTGATTTTGAGTGGCATCCTCCCCTCACCTAGAATGATGCTAAGATTCATGGGAAAGATAATTGCATTTAACAACTGGCTAAGTAGATGGTGTCATTCTATGTGGTCTAGCATGTACATCCCTAGGACAAGAAGACTGACAATCATATTTGCTTTGTAAACTATGAGCTGTGTCTGTTGTTCAAGGACTTCTCCGAACTGGCCAAAGCTTTTGCTGCCCCCATCATTTATTTTTACACAGTGTTCATCTGATTAAAATACCACTCTAACTAACAAATGAAATCATAAATCTGCAACAAAGTGGCAATACCAGGAGACACCTGATTTGGAGGACTTCTGCATCTGAAACTAGTCCATGTTTGTGTAAGTCACAGAAGATGTAACAAGAAGCACCTCATCCATGTCAGGCCCTTGTACCTATCATACCTTCAATCCCAGTGGTAATAGTGGAGATATCTTAGTGTTCATCATGGATTATATCATATCCAAGGTGATACCTCATGACCCGCCCTCCTCCAGTGAGCTTATCAAACTTCAGCTCACTCTAGGCATGTCATAATTGCAACTCCTGGCTTGCCACTGCTCCCCTTCTATTGCCCCACA
Source organism: Protopterus annectens (assembly GCF_019279795.1). NCBI lineage: Eukaryota > Metazoa > Chordata > Ceratodontiformes > Protopteridae > Protopterus > Protopterus annectens. The sequence goes on from NC_056727.1 coordinate 281,064,843, forward strand.
GAAGCATAAAAACTGCCTGTTTTTCCTTGAAAATATCCCTAAAGGAGATGGTCTGTTAATCCTTGGTGACTTCAACTACCCCTCTGTAAACTACTGTACTAGCCCTTCTAAAGTTGGGTATGCATAACATTTCTTAGACTGGGTTAATGAGAACTTCCTAGATCAAATTGTCCAAAATTCCACCAGAAGCAGTAATATCCTGGACCTAGTGCTCACAAACTCAGCCCTAGCATGTTCCCTGGCCATGCTTGATGCCTCATTAGCTAAGTCAGACTACAAACGGTTACCTTTACCCTCAGAATACTCTACCCTCTTTAGAAAGTTCAAAAACCCAAACCTTTGGCAGTTCTGTAATAAAATTGCAAAACTCACTCATGTTAACCCCACAGTAGGTATGCGATATGCAGCCACCTGTACCAAGGATCTTTATGCTCATTTAAATAAATCCACTGACATATCATTCCCCACCAGTACCAAACACAGCAGGAAATTCGACTGCAATCCACCCTTGATGGTTAGTAGATATTAGCAAATTATGCAATAGAAGGACAAAACTGCTTAGATTACATTGTAAAACCAGACTCTCCCATAGCAAAGTGAATATAAAATGTTGCATCAAAAAACTGAAGGCAGCTATAAAAAACAGCAAATCATCCCATGAATGTAGAATAGCTTCTGAGGCTATGGATAATTACAAGTCATTCTTCAGCTATATTAGAAAACTAAGGTCTAATTCACATCACTTTTCCAAATTTATCTGCAACAGTCCTCCCATTCCAATCCTAAAGACATTGTCAACATACTATCAAGCAAGTTTGCTGTAAAGTTCTACCTAGAGACTATCACTCCACCCTCTATATATCCCCAAGTCACTATCATTTCCACCATCTTAAACGGTCATATCTTTAAAGCACTCTCCAGGAACAAAAACACCTGTTCATTAGGTCCCAACAATATACTGGGTTGTCTAACGGTATCATATAGACTCTTGCTGATCCTTTCCTTAGTTTGTTCAACCTAAGCCTTGTTCCTAAGTTTCTGTAAAGCCAAGGAACACATCATCACTGACCTTATAAACCATGACATTACAAGTCTGATCAGGCTCAACCCTCACCGATTTGGATTTGTTAATGGTAAATTTTGTCTGCATCGTTCATAGGTTCATAGGTAGGTACTAGGCTATTTGCCTGAAGGCATTTATAAGCCTAGCCAGAATGTGTTGGCTTTCGCCACCCCCTTAGATTAGTTCCCTGTGCCTCTGTCTAGCAGAGCCACTGAAGTGATCCTGAGGTAAACTTTCTGTTTCCCATCCACTCGTCAAGGTTTCTTTTGAAAAGTGTTAGCGAGGACCTCTGCCTAATGTAGATTGTGATCTTGTTCCAAAGCATGGGAAGTCTCTGGGACATGAATCTATCCCTCCAGCACATCCTATTTATTGTTGTGGTGAGGTTTAGCTCCCTAGAGAGTGTGGCTCGAGGGGATAAGGTTTCTTTAGGTGGAGCATGTCCATCAATTCTGGGTTGGACATGGCCTTGTATGTCAGGCAGAGATCACCTCTGAGTAGAAAAGAGTTGAAAACATTATGCAGACAGTGGTCATACTGTTGATGCTGTGCCTTTTTGGATCTGGCAAAGGAGTTTGACACTATACCACATGACAGGATCCCTATGTCATTTGATAGATTGCAAACTGGCTCTAGGAAAAGACAGCATGTTGCCAGGGTTGGTGATGCTTTCTCAGTTAAGGAAATGGTGATCACCAGTATTCCCCAGGAATCCAAACTAGTTCCCTTCCTTCCTGGCATTTATTTCTCTGTCTTAAATACTGATAACAAGAATCTCTCTCTGTTTGAGTTTGCTGATGACTCTATCCTGAGTGAAGATGTGAAATCAAACAATGATATTAATACCCTTCAAACAGAACTAGCATGCATAACTTCTGGTACAATGAAAAAGGCCTCTAACTAAATGACAAGAAATGCAGTATCATCTTCTTCAGAAAACAACAAATTTCTGACATCTACTGTGTCAATGACACTCCACTCTCCAATAACGCTGTGATCAGGGACTGAAGAACTGGGTCTGTAGTTCCTTGTCCTTCAGTCACCATGTAGCAAGTGCAGTCAGAAAATACTTCTGTATATCAAAAATAACCATGAAGGGCATCTCATCTAAAACCATGGAAGTTATTGTGCCGCTGTGCTCTGCCCTAGATAGACTTACTATAGAATTTGATGTACCTTTGGCAAGTATCTTACTAGACACACCAAAAGACTCAAACAAAAATGCTGAAGTTTCTAATAAAAAGACAATTGAGCCTCAAAAATCCTAGTTATTATGAAAGGCTGGAATCGATGTCCCTGTATTCTGTGTTGCATAGTCTCTTGAGGGCAGACCTGCACCATGCTTTCTGTGCTCTCCGGAACCCTATTATCTGATATATCCTCTTCCCTATTTATCAGATAGTATAAGCAAGACCAGAACAAGACCCCTAAATTTACATCAAGTAATAAACAAAACTAAATGGAGAGAAAGGTTAATTGCCCATTGCCTCCTCTTGCTCTAGAATAGACTTCCCTTGCATGTCAAGCCATGTGATTCTATGTTGGCTTTCAAACATAACTTAGACAAATAGATGGGTGCCCTAAAATACATTCCAGGATGAACAGGCCTTGCCATCTTTGAAAGGCTGGTAGAGTCCGAGGATAGTTATTGGTAAGGCATACATGGTCTCTGGTCAAAAGGCTTTGTATTTCCAATAATTCTGATGATATTCAGCAGTAATCAGTTTAGACACTGGAGTGAGGGACTATTTATAGTCCTTTCCTTAACAATTTAATGAGCTGTTTCCCCAAGGTTTGATTCCCTAAGCGTCCATTGTCTAACTGTATGACTCTAAACCAGTCCCTTAACCAGACACCACTTCCGGGCTAAGTATAAAAAAAGTCCATCGAGATCTGTGCTTTACCCCAGAAAACAAATTCAAATAAATAAATATATTTTTACAAACATAAAGCATGCAAGTATATGCTTTATAAACGGACCAGGCACCTTGGAGATTAGATTTATCCTGCAAATCTAAATGTATAAAACACACTTAGAGGGTGTAATAGAACATCAGACCTGATTATATCAAATATACAGTAGTGATGCTTATTTTACTGATACCCATGTAACTGCAGATATATTTAATATGTGCCATAATAAAATGTTTATGTTCCACACAAAAGCTAAATCATTGGATTACTATACACATCTATCCACGTATCTATATCTATATATATATATATATATATATATATATATATATATATATATATACATACACACACACACACACACACACACACACACACACACACACACACACACACACACACACACACAGACACATACACACACACACACACACACACACACACACACATACACACACACATATAACCTGTATTCCTTACAGTCACACTCCCTTGTGGAAATGTACTAGTTTTTGTTCAGATCTGTACTATAATTGAAATGTGAAATTGTGTAACATGTATAAAAGATTATCCTTCTCTATAAGTGTATATAAATGTATTACTGAAATGGTTATCTAGCTGGAGCTTTTCTTCCGGGGCCTCCTCTGAAAAAGGACAACTTATCCAGTCAGACTTTCCCAGTAAACAAATGTAAAATAAATAAATACATAAATAATATGTATATATACACACACACACACACATTAATCTATACATGCATAATTTGTTTTTTGTTTATAAAAACAGTTGAGTGCTTTCATCCGATAGCATGCGCAGACTTTGTCAAAACTGTTAAAACCTTTTCAACCTTACTTTAAAACCAGCAATCATGTGATCAGCATTTGCCAAAATCTTAAAAGTGATAAAACAAATAATGCTGTGTGTGTGTGTGTGTGTGTGTGTGTGTGTGTGTGTGTGTGTGTGTGTGTGTGTGTGTGTGTGTATGTGTACCATTACATGCACATACACCTATATATATTTAGTATTCCAAAGATTTTAGTTTTCATCACTGACAATATATAATAACCCCAAAAAACATATAAACATAACAGGCATCTATAACCCACCAGGGAGAATACTTAAACATTAGAAAACATATTGCACTGGACCACACAAACATTGTCTCAGAAAACAATAATCACGGGTGACCTTATTGTAGACTGGACTAACTGCAATTCCCATAATCCCCAAAACTTCATAAATCTATATGGCTTCACCCAACTCATTAAAACAACCAATAGGATAAATAAATCATCCAACAAACATTCCATTCTTGACTGGATTTTAACAAATAAACCAGACCTCTCCTCACACTCAGGCTGTCTACCAGACAGCCTTAGTGACCATTTCCCAACCTATCCACTTAGGCAATGATCTAACCCAACAAAACAAACTATATACGAACAAATAAGAAACAAAAAAAACCTTAACCCCAACAACCTCATAAACATCCTTAAGCACTGCATATTGAACACCACTGAAGTTACCTCCCCTTGAAGAAGCACTAGATTATTTTAATACTACCTTCCTGATGATTTTAAACACATAGACCCCTACCAGGACTATACAAGTTAAATTTAACTATGCCCCATGGATAAACAAAAATACTAGGTCTCTACTGAAAACAAGTGACAAGGCCTAGGTTAAATGGTACAAAACTAAATCGCAATCTGCATTACAAGCCTACTGGGAACTTAGAAATAAAGCAAAGAAGCAAATTAAACAAGACAAAATAAATTATTACTCGGATAGCCAAACTAAGCACTGTAATAACCAAAAATATTCTGGTCAGTAATAAACAACATTCTGCTACCACGTAAATTCAGCACCCCCCCCACTATTAATAATAAATTAGAAAATATCCCTACCCATTTCAATAAATACTTTACTGAGACAATCTTAAAAATGTACAACAATCAAACCCCCCTCTCCTATCACAACTACTTCTACGCCAACCAAAAACTGTGCCACCTTTTCCATGCAACCAGTACCTACTGAAACAATCAAAAAACTGCTTAAGAAACTAAAGCCCATCACACCAGCAGCAGACAACATACCTGCTGATTTTCTAATACTAACTGCTGAGGGTATTGCCTACCCAGAATCCAGTCTTATCAATAGATCAATAGCTGAACACCAAGTCTCTACCAGTTGGAATACCTTTCACATTATACCTCTTCATAAAGGGGGCACATCAACAGATCTGTCTAACTACTGACCAATCACAGTCCTATCACCACTGTCTAAGATATTAGAGAGAATCGTTCACAAACAAATCACAGATTACCTGCATGCTAACAAACTACTAACAAATGATCAGCATGGCTTCCCACCATATTGCAGTACTACCACCACACTAATGACTTTTACTAATAATGTTAACCTTCACAGAAACAACAACAGTTATGGATCCTCTATCTCCCTAGGCCTATCAAAAGCCTTTGATATGGTTTCACATAATAAACATCCAAATGACCTCTCTGAACTAAACTTATGTCAATCTACACTTGCCTGGTTCTAGAACTACCTAATTGGATGCCAGCAAGCAGTAAGATGGCAGCAAACACTATCACCCCTACTCCCAGTGACACTAGGAGTCCCACAAGGCTCTATTTAAGGCCCCCTACTCTTCTCAATATTTACTAACAACATCCACACCTTAACTCCACAAGCCTCACTCATTCAATATGTAGATGATTCAACAGTGATAGGTGTTGCTTCTACTTCAAGAACTCCAAACACTATAAAAACAATCCTTCCTATCAGTTGAGACCTGGCTGCAAACTCCAAACTAATTCTGAACCCCCTCAAAAAATAAAACTCATGATTTTCCAGCCCACTAAATCAAAAATACCCTCTACTGCATTTAACATTGTTTTAGTAAATAATATTATCATCATCTCCCCCTCACCTCACACCAAACTTTTAGGAGTTGAAATTGATTGAACATGAAATTTGATGGCCACATATCCCAGTAAAAAAGTACATAAAAAACTGGGAATGCACTATAGGAACAAACAGTACTTCACAAAAACACTAAAGCTACTATTGCCCAATCTCACCTAATCTCTACACTGCTCTATGCATCTCCCATGCTGATAAATCTAAGAAAATCTGAGCTAACAAAACTTGAATCCTGTTACAACAAAATTGCCAGATATGCTACAAACTCACCATTTAGGTCACACCACTGTATATCACTCAGTCAACTAAACTGGCTGGAACTTCATCATCTCCTTCACTTTAACCAATTAACTATGGCCTATAAAATCATAAAATCTTCTATCAACCTGAGAAAACACCTGCCCTCCAAAAAGTACTATAACCATATTCCACTGCCAGAACTCTACATTCCACCAACAAACCCCTCATTAAGATCAATGCAGCTAAAAACCTGGCTGGAGAATCCCTTTTCTTGAATTACATAAGCAAAATCTGGAATGCACTACCTCATGACATTACATCTACTCCAGCCCTGTCTCAATTTAAAAAATTACTAAAAACTCACTTATCCAGCAGGTGGCTTTGCCCTTGCTCTGCTCCTGACTAGACCGTCTCTCTCAGGTACTACTACTTTTACCACTACTTCATTGTTATTAACGCCACACTTACTACAATTCGGTAAGCTCTGAAGTCAAACATGAACAGCTAAATAAAAATAACCATATTAGCCCTACACAGAAAGTGCATAATGTTGTAAATTTCTTCCTCTATGCTATGCCTATCTGCACTTTATTTTAATTTTCACAGGCATGTTAGAAACCGTTTAGCATCTTATATGTATTATTATGTTTCACTACCCTATGTTCTTGTAATATACCAAATTGATGTAAATGCTGTTATCTAATATTTTTGATCAGACTGTGTTGTCAGTTGTAAATGTTATTGTACTATGTGGAGCTTTGCTCCCTGGGCCTCCAGTGAAAAAAGACGTGTCCAGTCAAACTTTCCTGGTAAACTAATGTAAAATAAAATAAAATAAAATAAATAGAAATGCCATTGATTTCTGGAAAGTTTGCGACACTCTAAGTTGCCACAAAACTCTTTTCCTAAAAGCGTGAACTTTGTATTGTCTGTTAATGAGCATATTTTTGAGAACAGACATTTCTTCTAAAAACAAAATATCTGAGGAAATAATCCAGAATAATCTTATAATCTGTCCTATCACAAGACTGCATTTCCGGTGAAAAAGATGGGAAGCTGATGTAGTGGAGATAGATGTCAGAAAAGGTTGGTTTATGATAGAAAGAGGAGTAAAATCAAAACATGCAAGTAGTGAATACTATTTAGTTAAGAAACAGTGGAGAACTAAGAAAATCCTTGGTCTGTCCCAAGTATTCAAAAGAAAAAAAACATTCTAATTGATGCTCCAGCAGTGTACAGGGGTAAAGCTATGACTACAGCCCAGCCAACCCAAGTTCAGTAAGCAGCCCAGGTGAATGATAGAGTGGTGGGGAGGCATGCCTGCTAGGGGTTGGTGACACTGCCTATGGGAAGGCATGGTCCTAAGAGGGGAATTATTGTTTCCCTACATAATATGCATTGAAGGAAAGATATTGTGCTAGGTATACTACTTCCCAGGTGCTGTATTTGTGCAAGGCACACTACTTCCCAGGTGCTGTATTTGTGCAAGGTGTACTACTTCCCAGGTGCTGTATTTGTGCAAGGTGTATTACTTCCCAGGTGCTGTATTTCTGCAAGGTGCACTACTTCCCAGGTGCTGTATTTGTGCAAGGCGCACTACTTCCCAGGTGCTGTATTTGTGCAAGCTGCACTACTTTCCAGGTACTGCATTTGTGCAAGGTGTACTACTTCCCAGGTGCTGTATTTGCATCTTCCAGGGCAAGAGATAGTTTTTAACTGAGACATTTATTGTGTCATAAATATACCTATATTGTTTGCACATCCCACATTTGGAATAATATAAACATTTGTTATGGTCTTGATATTATGTGCCCTTCTAAAAATAAGAGCACCCCCCTTAAAGAAATGATTTACGAGTATATTACAGACATTAAGAAGGAGAGATGCTAACAGTGTACTATTTAAGCATTCATTTATTTGTCCAGACTACAAGTAGCTAGTGTTTCTTGGAATCAATGACAATGTTTATGTACTTCTAATTTTGAAAACTAAAATCCTTGAACTTCTTACTATATATAGGTGAATGTGCATATAATGGTACACACAGTATTATTTGTTTTATCACTTTAAATTTTTGTACATGTAATTTCATTTATTAATGTTAATTAGCTAATGTCAATCACATAACTGATAGTTTTAAAGTGAGGGTTATACAGTCTGTTTGTTATAGGATGAAAGTTCTCAACTGTTTTTGTAATAAAACATATTTTCTTGTGGAGACAAACAGAGGAGTTTCCTTTGGTCACTTAGAGTCATTGTGTCTTTCAGAACCTTGGCAGTGGATCTTTTGGTTACTTTACTATACATATATAGCTTACCTCAACTTAATACTACAAACCTGGGCTTGGAAATCGAATTAATCACTATGTTGTAAAAAAATAAATCATTAAATAACTCAAGCATACCTCTCAGGTGTCCAGATTCCCACAGAATGTCTAGATTTTTGCTTCATATTTTTTCTCTGTTCCTCATAAAATGTGTGGTTAATCACTGAGGATTCAAATCACTTTTAATGACACAGATTTCATTTCCAAACTTCATATCCTTCAGAAAATGCATGCTAGCACAACTCCTGTTATTTTAACAACTTTCAAGCTTATAAGAGCAATGTTTAAAATCTGTCCCTGTTTTTGGGCCTTTGTCCATCGACAGTTTTAGGCTATGTCCAGATTTCTTGCTCTGAGGATAAGAGGAATGACCCTAAGAGAAGTGGATGAATGTACACATCCTGTTTCTGCTTCTTCTTTTTCTCAAATTAGCACATTCAGGTATAACCCAGTAAATGTTGCATTTTAACCATGCAGTGCATGAGTGTGCTATATTACAGTTTTATGTAGCTGTCAGAAAAGCAATTCAGTTTCTGTTACTGAGAACATCAATATGCAGTCCAAGCCACTGCTAGAAATATAAACTTTAGGCATTCAAATCTGAACAATTAAACCATTTCAGGTAGGCTTCTATTATAGCAGATGTTAACAGAAGAAGGATTGTGCATAGCACTGTCATTCAGACCAGAGATGTGCTTCACACAGTAAATCATGCATACATTCATTCGTTAAGAAGTAACATGGACATTTTTGCTGTAAATGGATTTATGAGAAAAAGTCTGAAACTGTAGAAAATAATAATCATACAAGCTTTGAAAGCCATACTTCTGAAAATAGATGGGAGAAAGCTGTCTTTCATGAGAGCTGTTGCCTTTGTTTTTAAAGATGTGTGTCATCTGTTTATTTCTTTTTGAAAGTTAGTTCCCTATAAAAGTAGAACTTGTTTTTAACTTAGTATTGGTCATAACAGAAAAAGTGCTCTTCTAATCTTCTTGAAACTGTTAATACGTAATCTTTTACCTCTTCAGCCGGCTGAGAAAATTGGTCCTTGCCTTTCAAGAATATAGCTAATACCTCTGGCACAGTTTCATTCTAATCTTAGCAGAAAACTTTACTATTTCTCTTGATCTGCCTGAGAATGCCACCTGATTCTACAACTTTACATTTCCAAGCTACTCAAAGGATAGTGTGACTGTCTGTATAATCCAATAACTTCAAGATGACATGCATGACATGCTTTGGTCTTTCAGAATGTTTTTCCTCTTGGGATCATTGAATCTATGAGCTCTCTCAATATCAAGATGCTTTTACAAGCTGAGAACAAAGGCTTGAGGCAAACTGTTTTGACAAAAATTATTATGTTTTTTTGCCCCCAAAGTCTTTCTTATGACGTAGAATTTTCACTTTATTCTTTCTTGTTCTATTTTCTAAATCTTCATTATTGTCATGTAGGGTCTTTTGACAAGTAATTGCATTTCTTAAGACCTGCAGCAATTTCTAATCTCACCCCCACAGTTATATTAACTGACATCTATGAAAAGACAGTTTTAATTTAAAGTTGTATTTCTTCAGTTTATAATTCCAAACTTTCAGTCATTTAACACCGTGCTGTCTTTCCAAATCTTATAAACTATTTATTTGTTTATTGGTTTGTTTATTTGTTTCCAATGTATGTTGGTTGGACTAAGGATCCTCTCTAGCAAAACAATAGCTTGGCCAAAGACACACATAAGTTAAAAGAAAAAAAAATGAAACAGTTCATAACAAAATACACAAGAACTGTCAATACAAAGATGCAGTGAAAGAGAATGTAGCATATAAGCAAGCAATAATGCTTGAAAAGGTGTGCATTATTCTGGAAATAATACACACCCAGGCGTGTTTTGAGAACCGATGCTGCAAGTGCAGGGCCTCTACACCCATGAAAGGACATTATTTCCACAATAACACACATCCTGGAGGGCATTATTACAATTAGAGAATGGGCTACCTGTTAACTTGTTTTTTTTATATATATATATTTTTAACGTAAAATTGTTCCACCTCCTAATTTTTCATACTTGATGTAGTATATGTAATTGTTGTCAGAAGAATTTTTTTACATCCAGAATGTAAGTTATGTGTTTCCTATCTACACACAAGCATATACACATTCACGAACACACACACATATTCAGAAGCATATTCATATTCACAGAAAGACAGGCATACAAATAGACTCACACAAACATATACATATGTAGAAAGGCAGACACACACACACACACACACACACACACACACACACACACACACACTTGCACTTAACATCCACATTATTAAATGGATATATCCTCAGACATTAAAAAAAGAAAAAAGGCATAGGAAGTACACCTCATTCCCCTTTAGTGTGCCTGATTTTGCTATACAGCAATTTCCCATCCATTGATTTCTGTGGATTAAAGTTAGTAATAATGACAAATACCACAGGGATGCATAAATCATACTTTACAAAAAGCATGATACTGAACTTACTGTTGCAGTAAGCTCTCTTTCCCTCTCATTCATGCACGCACACTCTCACACACACACATATACACACATGCACACACACACACACACACACACACACACACACACACACACACACACACACACACACACACACACACACACTTTTATTCTTTATTTAGTTTAACATTTTCATTTTACAGTTGTTAAGAAGCAAAGTGCTGTTTAGCAATCATAAAAATAGTGTCTGTTTGGATTTTAACAGTCAGAGTTTCATGGCGGCTTAATATGTTGTGAAGTGGCATACTTGTTTTTTAGCAGGTATCACCTGTACATTAACACCCTGCTGGAGAATGTTCATTGTTTAATCAGAGTGGCAATGTGCAAGTCGTCCATTCTCTTATACATAATAAACTATTCAGGCATGCAATAGTAATGTGCTATAAAAGGAAAGGTTCCAAGTAGAGAACTCTCAGGCAATATTAATACTACAAGTTAAGATTAGCCACCTTCTCTAAGACAACTATCTCAGAGACAGACTCAAAAAATCAGTTATATTCTGAAGCTGAAGCAGTGCTAATCCTTTCTAATTGATAAGTAGATGGTTCCAAGAAGCTGAAGTAACCTCAGAAAGGTTCTCTTCCCCAGTGCCAGTGGAGAATTAAGGCTTAACAAGAATAAATGCACCTTCATATTTAGGTCTTATTTAGCAGTTGTAGGATTTTACAAATCATTTCTGTGCAATGAACATACCGTATCTTAGGTAACAGTTTAAATGTCAGAGACACCAAATGAAGGTCGCAATGATCTAAAAGGGGGAAATTAAAAAAAAAAAGTTTTGTTAGCTGTAGTCTGTAGTGTATTTAAGGACAATGGCAGGAAAGGCTTGCTGAAGTTTAAGTGGTTTGAGTTATTTACCCATTGTCTCCCTTGCCCCAGATGTTGAAGATTTAGCTAGTTTATAGAAAAAAAATCTAATTTGTTTAAGGACTTTACTGACACATAATTCCATATCAGACTTAATTGAACAGGTTCAGTCCAGCTACACAACAGAACAGGAAGAACAGTGAGTCTATACTTAAAAGTACTGGGATAGCCTTGAACCTTTCTGATGTGTAACAGACCATGTGCCAGATTCCAAAAGAGTTGTTCTCAGTGTAAGTCTGCCCTGATTCCAAAAGACTTCCTCTCAGTGGAAGTGACTTACTTTGGTGTATATCTGTAAACAGGGTTACACTGGTTACCAGATTCCAAAACACCTGCTCTCGGCCTAAACAAGTCTTTTGGAAATGGACCCCATGACTGACATCTTCTCAGAATACTAAAGGTTTATTGGCAGCCAGCCAGTTCAAGAGGATGAAGGCATCTTTCTGAAGATTCTGTTGGACTTTTTTCATACTTTGAGCCCTGAAAAGCAAAAAGGTAAAGTCAGGAATAAAAAATAAACAAACAAACTAACTAACAAAAAATAAAAAGAATGCATTCAAAACATATTTTACAACCTCAGAGACAAAGTGAAAAATAACGGGCAGCAAATGCCCAAAAATAAGGCAGATTAAAAAAAAGGTTCTTATAAACTTAGAAAGTTGCTAGAATAACATATTTTATATTAGCATTGATTTTCTGAAGGCTATGAAGTCTGAAAGTCAAAAACCTAACATTATTTAATGAGTATAATCCTCAATGATCTGCCAGAAAAACAAACATTTTACAAGAAATAAACCAAGAATATGAGGCAAAACCCAAAACATTCTGCACAATTCTGGACAGGTATGATCTGAGATCAATATCTTATAGAACATCTGCTTTGAACCAACCTATATCAGATATGGTGTGTCTGGTAATATCTTGTAATGTCCTACCCTCTAGTTAATTTTTAAACCATTTAGTTGGACCCTTCCAAATTAGTGACTGTTTCAATTTAGATACCAAAGACACTAAAATTCAAAACACAATAAAACCAAGAAAGTTGTAGAAGCAAGGAAACACTCTGGTAGATCCACTAAGACACTTTATTGAGCTCTTTCATCGGCACTCGCCTCACGACTTCTTCAGAATACAATATTATCTGGTCTATAGTCTGAGATTCCTTTACACAAATTATACCAAGCACAGTTGTTAATTATATCCTTTATATGGAACCTTATCAGGTGATCCTTGCCTAGGCATTTGAGAAAAACCTTACAAACTCATACGCTCCTCCAGTTCCAACAGAAGTACTGAATCTCCAAAGTAGACTCACCCTGTCGCCAGATATTTCTGAATAAATCTGCTTGCAGCTACTGTCTTTCTCCGCTCCACCCTCTATTCCCTGTAATGGCGCTTCAAAGATACTACTGGGTTAAAAGCTCTTCTCAGGTCTGTGAAAGTAGTAACCCTTTATCTGTGTTGGAAAACATGGCATCTGTGACTTTATACATGGTTACTAGGCATTCAGTCCAGGACACTACTAAAATGCCTAGCACCAATAGCCAGTTGTTTCCAAGCACAGTTTGCTCAAGGGATGTCCTCAAGGTCACACAGTAGGCAAATGAAGGCTGGGGCAATGAACACCTGTACCACAGGAACTACAGCTAGCAGCTTTAACCCTCTGTACTAACTACCAGACTCACATAAATGGTAATTATGGTTCTCAAGCCACTTCTAAAGACATGCTGGGCATTTGATATTAGACCATACTTTTCAGCTTAACTCAGTGTATGGTTACAGACAATTTGTATTGTTTGTTTAGGGAGCAGTTTATAATAGTGCAGTCATCTCAAGGGAAGGGACCTTGGAAAGGAAAAGGATGACATAATGAAATAATGATGGTAAAATATTAGAAGGCAACAAGAGATTAATTTGTGGGATAAAGCATGGCTACTAATACTAACATCTTTAGGTATGCAGGGTACAAATATGAAAATCTGGTGATGCTGGACCCATAAAGTGTTGTGAGTAAGTTATATAGTGAGTTGTAGGAAATGTCCTTGAAATGTAAGGAAAGAAAAGAAAGTATATAGCACTAAGGTGGAAAGGTTCATTTCTTCCTGAAAAAAGGGGGAAGGTTGATACTGTTGGTGAAGGATTTGCTAAAGCAGGAAAATAAGTGGATAATTTGTTTAGAGAGGACTTGTATTAATGTTCTGATAGCTCTTGAGAACAATTTCAGTTGTTAGCAAAGATATTTTTGTTTATTTTTGCAACCACTGCAGAACTGGTAGTTATCCATCATTCCCTTCCAAAGGTTAAACATTTAATTGACAATTTGATTATTTGTTTTCTTTGTCCATGCAGGCTATGCTTTAGTTTGTTTGTGTCTTTTGGCTTATCCCGGTTAGGGGTCGCCACAGCGGAACTCCGGTCCGCTAATGATTGGTAGTGGATTTTTACGTACCGGGTTACCAGCCCTGACGCACAACCTTCAACAAAGGCACGCCCCATTCACGTATGCCTCCACACAGAAGATGCTCTAGCTGAGAATCAAATGGGACAACGTCTTGCTATGAGGCGGCAATGCTACCACAGCACCACCTTAGTATCTTTCATTAATTTGTGCTTTATATCCTGATGTTTTTTCAGGGACATGGATTGGTCTTCTTAGCCTAATGGAAAACATTTGTCTTGAGCAGGGAGATTATGCTGAAAAAGATGTTTAAGAAATAAGTGGATCAATTTTCTTTGAACAGAGGAGACTAAGCCAAGTGGCTGAGTCCAAAGAATAGCTGAGTTTCCACTTGATCTGGGAGGGATCCTTATGAGACATAAAGGAGAGCAGTACTTGGGTGTTGAAAAGATTACTACAACTCATTATAGCTGAGTGACACTGCCAGGTGTTTCTTCAGTTATATCTACTGATGCCTCTAGGCATCAAATATTGCTTGTTTGTATTTGTATTAATAATCCCAAAACCATGCTACATACAAAGTATTAAAAGATTTTATATTAAAGTTTATGCAATGGCAAACATAACTGTATTGATATTTGGCCTCTGTCTAGTGCAGGAAATGAGCTATTAATTTGATGCTCATATAATATTGTTTATATTGTCATACATTTTATGTTTTTATTAGTATCTTCATAACCAAGTAGCACAAACAGAACTGTGTAGCCTCTTATGAAATTGAGAGAACAAAAACACTGCAGATAGTTTGTGTGTAACTTGAGTAGTTGGTGAGATACTGTAAGTTGTTCTCAAAATATTACAAACTTAATAGTTACTGTGCTTACTGTGATTTGTAAAAACTCAGTTTAAGACCTAGAACCTAAAGAATTCTGCCATTATAACAATAGTTTGCTTTGAAGAGTTTGCCATTTGCACTTCTTTAGTAATCCCCATGGCTCCAGAAATATGAACATCTATTTGAAATGTGAGGACATAATTTGATTCTATCTAAAAGCTTAGGCCCAACCATTGGAAGGTATATTGCAAACTTCCATTGGAGTGAATAACTTAACACATAGTTGTGGAAATGTTATGATTAAAACACTGAACAAGAAGATAAGCCTGGCATAGGCTGGTAGGATCGCTGACTATCTGAGAAAGGTTATGTAGTGACACTATTCTCTTCACTTGTGATTTAAGTGGGTCAACCTAATTTAAGATGAGGTCACTAAGAAGTATAAATTCAGTACAACTGTAATCCTAGCATGGATGAGTAACTTCATTTACTAATACACTTGGATTCATGAAGCTCGGCGCAAGGCCGGTGTAAGGCCTGCGCCGGCGGTGCAGTGAATAGTCGGCGTAGTAGTGCCATATGCATAGTAATGAGAGCGCGCCGCAACCACAGACACGTGCGTAGTGTACGTGAGCGAGCCCAAGTACGATGCGTCCGGAGGCGTGGCTAAGCCGGCAGGCGATGACCATCCTAATGTGCTGACTGCCACGGTCCACCCATAATAGTAATGGCAGCAGCCAGGGCCCGTGCAGAATGAAATGCACGTAGAGTATGCAACATAGTACCCGTCCCAACAAAACGGAGAAGCAAATACAACCCACGAAGCCCTAAGTGTACCCGTCCAAGGAACAAAGGATACGCGTAACACCGTGTTTGTCCCGCAATGCACCGTCAGTGGGCATACCCAGAGAAGGTGTACCGCAGCATGTCAGCGCACCGCACCGACATAGGAGTAGCGACTAAGGTTACCACCTGTCCCACTTTGAGAGGCAGTCCCTCTATGGGCAGTTGTGTCCCGATAAAAAATATTAAAAACGGCAAATGTGCTAAGATTGTAGGACATAATGATATCCCGTATTTAATGTAATGGTTGCATGAAATGGTTATTTCCGTAACTGAAATACCTAAATGTCACAAGAAACAGAATAAGCAACCAAACTGCTACAACAATAAGCTTTTATTTAGGCAAACAAGTGAAGTTCTATGCTATATAGTGACCGTGGGTATGTGTCGGCCTGTAAAATCTGATGTGAGTCCCGGAAATGTCCCACCTTGGCCACTGGAAAAGGTGGCAACCCCAGTAGCGACATGGGCATGGTCACCAGGGTTACCAGCTGTCCCACTTTGCTATGGACAGTCCCTCATTGGACAGTTGTGTCCTGCCAAAAATCGAAAAACTGGCAAATGACCTGAGATTTCCTGCCAAAAATATTCCCGCAATATACCTGTAATAGTAGCATAAAACATATATTTTGTATATGAAACACATACATGGCATAAGAAACTGAATAAGGAACCCAAATGCTAACAGAATAAGCGTATATTATGGCAAACAAGTGAAGTTCTGTCAACTCCACTTGCTGTGGGTATGTGTTGTCCTGCAAAATCCGATGTTTCCACAAAAGATGTCCCACTATGGGCATTGGAAAAGGTGTCAACCATAATGGTCACAAGCAGTAGTGAGAGTACACAGCCGGTAGCTGTGTCGACATAACAACAGGAAGGAACCAAGATACCCTAAACACAGGCAAACATGTGCATAGCAACATGTCCCACACCCAGCAACGTGTTTGTCGCATACACAGGACGGCGTATGTCTAAGTGTAATATCCAGAAGCAGAACCCATGCATGCAGATGTAATACACAATAGCCCCATTGTAGCATGTAAGTCCCACCCATGTACGCCTGTGCACCCAAACCAGCTAGCATCCTTGTGCAGCTACACACCTACACACAATGGGCATACCTGAAATGTGGTAAGAAGTATTGTGTTAGGCAGTGCCACGCAGGCAAATATGTACCCCACATGTCACCAACCCACCTCAGGTACAGATATGGAAATGGCTGCATGTGAATGTGTCTGCACAATGTGTACATCCCGCATGTGGTATGTACCCGTCCAAACCATATAGGTTTGCACGCCACGGTGCACATAACTGTACACATGTGGACAAGTCGGGTTGTTGAACCACCGCATCGATGATTAGCTATGCAGAGAAGTCAAACACATATAGCGGAACATGTGCCTACCAAACAGGACATCTCTAACAGGGTGCCACAGGCACAGAAGGAAGGTGGGACATCACATGTGGAGAGTAGCTGCGGACGGCCAAATACACACGGTCAAGGTAAAGGACGGAACAACATGCATATGGCGGATGAATGTTGTTAGAAAAATATATATAGAAACACATATGAAGTGCCAGTTTAGAAGCAAAATACTATATAATGCATTGAATTGTACCGTAGAATATGGCAGTAGAAATGATCATGCATGTAATTGGTGAAGCTTAGCTGCAGTGTGATCAAACTCTGACCCTGGCAGTAACCAGTACAGCAGGCTTATGTCTCTCAGCATTAATTATCTGCTGGGTTACAGAAAAATAAATGTATGTACATGCATAACATCCTCCCTTCCCCTGAGGAGGATGGTCTTGTGAGCTCTATCGAAGATAGAGTACAACTCCTTACCAGAGAGACAAAGGAACGTATTAAGAAATGAACTGACTATTGTATCGGAACAGTCCAGGGTCCTTGAAACAGCTACAATTACAGAAGGACACTGTAATTGACCAGGTGCCTTGCAAGGCTGTGTTATTCTCATGGGAAAACATTTTAAAAGCATGACCTCAGCACCCACGTATGTATAGAATATTGCGGACCATAGTGATGGAAATGCCCTGTGACCGACCACGTCAGTAAGGTGGGCAAAAGCTGATTGTAAACACTATATAAAGAAATTGCTTACTGTATAGAGTCAGAAAAAACTCTCATACTTGGACTGTATATTATTTTGCCTGCCTGTTTACACTACTAAAACGTTGTGAACCCGAGCTTCCTGTGTTATTGACTGTCACTTAGAAAAGCCTACTGATTTCTACAGTCTGGTTTAACAACTTATTTGACATTGTGGTCCTTCTTAGCCGGAATTCCCTTGGTAAGCTACAGGTCAGAGTGCATGGGTGGTTAGACATCTGCGCAGGAGAAGTTGCCTAAATGGTTCTTCTTGAGCGAAAAGACCTCCGACTGAATTGTTGTGTGTAAAGAGGCTGTCCACTGTCTGATCTGTGGCTGAAAAGCGGAAAACTGGATCCCAAGAAGAAAACGTGCAGTCATAAACAGGATGCTCAGGTAAGGAGGGTTTGCCTCTTTGTCTCTATTGTAGATCAGGGACCAGACTACATTGTGTTTCTGTTAACAGTTGTGATAGCAGGTCGAAGACCAATCCAAGTAGTTTTAAATCTGGACATAGATCAGGGGAACACAGAGTAGAGTAAATAGTCATTGTAGACACTACAGTGGATACAGGGAAGGAGATACCACGTGGTAAGAGAAGGGTTACGTAACAGTCGTGTAGAGGATATGGGAGATTAGTGCACAAACAGATCATGTGATCCGCTTTGACGGGTGACGTGAAGTATATGCAATTGCAGAGAGCACATAATGTGAGATATTCTGCAAAATGGGGTAATAAATATGACATTGATGGTATATTAGACAAAATATTGTTACTGAAACATTGGAATCACTGAAAATGTGATGCAGATGTTCTAGGGTAACCACCTGTCCCACTTTGTGAGGGACAGTCCTCTTGGCCAGTTGTGTCCTGCAAACAAACTGAACAAATGGCAAATGTCCTGATATCTTAGGACAAAGATTTCTCAGATATCTTCTTAAATGGTAGCATAAAACAGTAATTTTGTATCTGAAACACCAAAATATCATAATAAACAGAATAAGCAACTCAAATGCTACAAGAATAGGTTGCTCTCCTGGCAAAAAGTGAATTGCTGTCCTTTGTACTGGCCGTGGGTATGTTTTGCCCTGCCAAATTACACGTTCCTAACACTAATGTCCCACTTTGTGCATTTGAAAAGGTGGCAACCCTAAGATGTGCAGGTGAAAAAACAGCGACAATTGGGTATCCGTCAAGCACATAGGTGGATTGAGGTAGTGAACCGAAGGGAACAGAACACTAGAAATGCGAAAGCATCATACGTACACGAAGAAGATAATAATACAGTAGTAGCGACAGCCCCCCCCCTACCACCTCCGATACCACATCCAGGATATGAAGCGGGAGGGCAGGCTAGTCCCCCCACGTTATCCTGTGGCAACAGAGGTATCACAACGACCAAATGTAAGAGAGAAGCTATTGAAACCACATCCCGAACGCGGAACATACCTAGGGACACTCGAGTAAGAAGACAGTCACTAGAACAGAGTGAGGATATCTGTCAATTAATTAAAGTACCGAACCCTCATGCAGGACAGGAAGGCCAGGACCCAACTCCCTTAGTGTATAGACCGTGGACACCAGAAGATATCTGTAAAGTCACAGAGGGAATTCCCCATCTACAAAGTAATCACTATTCACCATGCAATACCCCTGTATCTTCTGATAGAAAAGCAAAGGGAATGGCGGATGGTACAGGATTTACAAGCTGTAAATCATGTAATAATACCTAGGGTACCAATGGTGCCAGACCCACACACTATATTGAATGCTATGAACCCGCCACAGAAGTATCTTACCGTGGTACATATAAGCTATGCTTCCTTTTCAATACCTATACATCCAGATAGTCTGTATTGTTTTGCATTTACATTCAGGGTAACAGATACAGCCATACCCGCTATCGTGAGGGATACTGTGAAAGTACAACGATATTCGCACAGGAGATGGCTAGCAACATTCCGTGTTTACTCCACCCGGCCAGTCAAGTACTACCTTATGTGGATGATATTCTGCTTACGGCCCCTACCCAGCAGCAATGTAGGGAAGATACAATAGCATTATTGAAATATTCAGCAGAACAGGGACATAAATTAAGCAAGCATAAATTGCAACTACAGAGAATACAGGTCAAGTACCTGGGATATGTGGTATCCAAGGAGGGTAGAACATTACATGACGATAGGAAGGCAGCAATTTCACAAGCACCCAAGCCAACTACCAAGAAGGGAATGATGTCCTTCCTGGGCCGACTAACATTTGTCAAAGCTGGTTACCAAACAATGCTTTGGAATCTGCTCTATTGTCTGCTTTAATCTTTAATACACCTATGGCAGCACAACATATACTACACTGGATTCCAGTAGCAGAAACAGCTTTCTGCAGACTAAAACGATTGATAGCTTCAACATCTGTATTAGGTCTCCGAATAATCATAACAGATGTTGTCAGACTGTAGATTGTAAGCAGGGATATATGACATCAGTCTTGATGCAACAGCATGGAAGTAAGCAACGCCCCATAGCTTACTACTCATCGCAGTTGGACACTGTGGCATGGTCAGTGCCACATTGTGTACAGGCAGTTGTTGCAGCACCCATGGCAGTACAGGCCTCGGCCTTAATGTTATTATTCCACCCTCTCACTGTGAGAGTGTCTCATGCAGTTGCGATCATTCTGCTGCAAGAGAAAATAGCATTCCTGACCCGTGCTAGACATCTGTCTTGTTTGACCATACCCCTGAGTCAACCTCATATGGTGAATGAACATTGTACAACATTAAACCTATCAACGTCACGTCCGACACCTGTGTATGGCACACCACACAGTTGCCTATATGAAATGGAGGAAATAACTCCACACAGACAGGATATCACTGATATACTCTTAGATGATGCAGAGGTGACAGTTTATGTACGGATCATGTAGAAAGAGTCCTACAGGAAAGAATCAAGTAGGTTATGCAGTAGTTATTGATAATGAGATTGTAGAAGCCCAACCCCTGCAGCATAACGTGTCTGCTCAAGCAGCAGAATCAATAGCTTTAACACGTGCTTGTACTCTAGCTTAAAAACTGATGTGTGGACATTTATACCGATAGTCAGTATGTTGTCTGTACAGTGCATGTTTATGAGCAGCAGTGGAAGAATAGGGAATGATAACATCCACCGTAAACCGATTAATCATGCGCAATTGATCTTGAATGCATTAGATTCCATTCAGTTACCCACTAAAGTAGCTAATTGTAAATGTGCAGCTCATACAAAGCAACAGGATAACAGTAGGAAAGGTAAGGCACGAGCTGATGCAGCTGCAAAACAAGCAGCCTCACAGTTGGAAAGTGTCTTTTTGAATGAGGAATGACAATCCTCAGACATTCTAGATGTAGAATGTTACAAACAATGCAAACATCAACTACGAAAGCAGAAAAGCAGACGTGGGTATGATGAGGAGCAATCCTTGAAGATGGACTGTACATATCCACAGTGAGAAAGCCAATATTAACGTCTAATGTATTCAGATATGCGGCTTTGTTGAGCCATGGGTAGAGCCATGTCTCAACAGGGGGGATGGTACAGTTGGTTAACAGAATATCCCTAACATATGGAATTAGGAACCACATACAAACATCATGAGCAGCGTGTCATATTTGCAGTAAACATCATGCACAGGGAGCATTTCAACCGAAGGGAGTGGGTTACCCTACACCACCATAACTGTTCCGTACTATTTGTATGGAGTTTATACAGCTGAATAAATGTGAAGGGAAGAAATACTGTTTAGTGATTATAGATATATTATCAAAATGGGTAGAAGCATTCCCAACCAGGAATCCGGATGCAGCAGCAGTGGCAAAGGTCCCAGTAAAATAAAGTATCCCTAGATCTGGCATACTGTAAAGAAGCTACAGTGACAATAGAACACATTTTGTGAACCAGACAATCCAGCAACCTGGGGGATTATTTGGTATTTCCATGAATATAAATTGCATGTACAACCCACAGTCAGCATGACTGGTGGCGCGGTACAATGGGATCCCGAGAAATAAGTTGAGGAGGTTGGTGGGTGACACCCAGACGAGTTGCATTTGCTGTCTACCTCTAGCATTGCTGAGCATGACAACAGTTCCAAATGTAAAGTGTTTGACCGCCTTCAGTAGTATTTGGAATGGCATATCATGTGCCAGAGTGGAAAGCTGTCATGCCTGCAGAGCTGGAGGTCGATGGCTCATTAGCAGGTGACATGAGAGGATTGTTAACCAATAACACTGTTTTGCAGTTAAAGTCTTTACAGATAAAGAGCAAGCGAGCCGGACGATAGCTGACTCCAGTATCCTGTGTGTATTTCACTGTTATCCAAATAAGATAATTGCCGAGTCCAACGTGTGAAGGTCTGTACCAGGTACTGTTGGCAACGCCTACTGCAGTAAAGTTTGCGGAGAGGTCGTCCTGGGCTCACCTCACATTTTCAAACCGGTAAAGGATATCAAGTCTGATTTACATCTTGTAGCTGATATACCATAGAGACTGAATCACCCGGGCCAGACTGTATAACAATACAAAGCAACCACAAAGACATTTGGTTTACTGTCCTACTGATCATACACCTATTAACCATGTTTGTGTTGACTTTACATTTGCTGGGACCTTACCTGCATATAACTACACAGATACAAATAGTGATACGTGATGAACTGGCCACAGAGTGGCATCCAAACTTCAACACATACCTAGGCATGAGGCGTGTGCATGTACAGACTATGAACATTTTAAATTGCTGTGTTTGTACTGCCATACCTACATCATATGGAGGACTTCCGATGTATGTTGTCCCCTTGGGGATAGATTGAGACTTGTGAATATTTACACTTTGATACAGGTTCTGTGAGATCACAGGACAAAGTGGCACTGTACTTACCTGTTACACAAAAAGGAATTGTTTGTTTTCATAAACATGATACAGTTCAAGTTGGTGGGAGTATTTGTAACATAACTGTGTCTTACAAATGTCATATAACAGCCAAAGATCACAGTACTAGTTGTAGCACCATTCATGATTTGTATTGAAGCTTCATGAGAACAATGTGGAAAGATGTGCAGAAACATCCTGAATTGTATAAACAGTCCTCTGTTATAGACAGGAAAATGTTACATGCAGAGTTAACCCGCATCAGTAGTAAAGTAGAATGTTGTTATTTTGTTTGTGGGAAAAAGCATATCAATGGTTACCTGAGAATTGGTCCGGCAGTGGTTTTGTGGGTTATCTGGCTCTAGTCACATGACATACTGCACAATTGCCTCTGGGTACGAAACGAACTATAAGACATATAGCTCGAAGAAGTGGGAACACAGTTGAGAAACCTAATAATCCAGTGGGTGAAATGGAAGCTGTTCTGACAATCCATTCCTCTGCAAGAGATAAAGGAATATTGACTCATACGGACTTGAGTGACAGCGTTATATCCTAGGCTGGAACACTCCCAGCTTGTGGAGTAGTGAAATCAATCAGGGAACAGAGGAAGTTGTCAAAACCTGTCGGAGGAATGAGCAATGTGACTTTTCGCTCTTGAACCTGTGACTGATGAACTGGATGCAATGAGAACTGTTGTGTTACAAAGTGTAATAGCGCACGACTGCACCCTGGCGGCGAGAAGTGGTGCGCGCTTATCAAAGAAGACCGCTGTGTCTAAGTACCACATAATAAGAACAATATCAACGCCCACCTAGAGGTAATACAGCAGGTGTCATCCATGGCGGAACCAGGCCCAAACCCACTGACGAACCATTTCCACAAACCATTTGGTGGACGGGGTTCAGTCATACTGAATATCTTGATTGCCATTTGTGTTGTTCTGCTCATATTGGGAGCATGTGTCTGTTATGGATACTTTGCATGTAAGTATTAGTCAGGGACTCTGTCGATGTATTTGTAACCGAGACTATGTATCAAGACCTGTAGTGGTATTTGTTAATACAAAATGAAATCCTTTCTGAAATGTACAACAAATGACTTGCCTAGTTAAACGTTCCAGAGAGGAAGAGGCTAGGGAATGAAATAATGTTGTATATGTTTCTGGATAGAATAGAAGCAATCAAAGGAGGGAGAATGTTAGCAAAATATATATTTAAACATATATATGACGTGCTAGTTTAGAAGCAAATAGTGTATAATGCATATTATTCTATTTTACAATATGGCAGTAGAGCTTATCACGCATGTAATTGCCTGTAGTGTAGCTGCAGTGTGATTGAACCCTGACCCTGGCAGTAACCAGTGCAGCAGGTGTATGTCATTCAGCATTAGTCATCTGCTGGGTTAGAGAATAATAAATGTATGTACAGGTATATCTGTCATCCTTCCACTGAAGAGGATGGCCTTGTGAGCTCTATCTAAGACAGAGTACAGCTGCTCACCAGAGAGACAAAGGAACCTAGTAGGAAATGAAGTGACGACCGGATCTGAACAGTCTTGGAACCTTGACAGAGCAGAATTTACCGAAGGACATTCTAATTGACTATGTGGCTCAAGGCTGTGCTATCCTCATGGGAAAACATTTAATAAGCATTACCTTAGCACTGTTGTAGGAATACAATATTGTGGACTATAGTGATGTAAATGCCCTGTGACTGACCACATCATTAAGGTGTGCAAAAGATGATTGTAAACACAATACTCATACAGCTGTTACTTGTATAGAGTAAGACAAAACTCTAAACTTGTACTGCATAGTTATTTGCCTCCTGGTGCACAGTAGTAAAACGTTGTTAATCTGAGCTTCCTGTGTTATTGACTGTCATTTTGAAAAGACGAATGAGTGTTACAGTTTGATTTAAACAACGAATTGACAGATGTGTATGTTCTAGCATGGGAATAGGTCAAGCCAACCACCACAATCACCATGTGTACCACATACAAACAGCCAGTAACACGCAGTAGTAGTGCATGAAGGCATACACGACTGTGGGAATAGTACAGGACATATGGCACGTGCCAAGTGCAGATGCATGACACAAACCCCAGGATGGGTGTCCCTGCAAAGAGGAACATGTGCCAACCACACCTCCCACAGATGTACCGCAATAAAACACATGCCAAACACACAGAAACACTACCGTCCAACACACGACTGCAACGGAGGCTGGTCAAACACCAACATGAAGCATGCACAAACAGGGACTTGTGTAATTGTTGCCTTAACACCCCCATAGGCCAAAAGAAGAATAGAATGGACATATGCATGTAATGTTGTGAAGGATGTGTGGGGGTTAAGGTTCCTCAGTTTTAATTCCAAAAGTGTTAAAAAAGGGAAAAAAAAAACCACAGAAAATACACTTTTTTTTTTGGGGGTCAAAAAAAAAACAAAACTTGTTTTTGGGGGGAAAAAACCCCCCGGGGCTGCCTGTGTACACTACTAAAATTTTTGAACCCGAGCTTCCTGTGTTATTGACTGTCACTTAGAAAAGCCTACTGATTTCTACAGTCTGGTTTAACAACTTATTTGACTTTGGGGTTCCTTCTTACCCGGAATTCCCTTGGTAAGCTACAGGTCAGAGTGCAGGGGTGGTTAGACATCTGCGGAGAATTGCCTAAATGGTTCTTCTTAAATGAAAAGACCTGCGACTGAATTGTTGTGTGTAAAGAGGCTGTCCACTGTCTGATCTGTGGCTGAAAAGCGGAAAACTGGATCCCAAGAAGAAAACGTGCAGTCATAAACAGGAGGCTCAGGTAAGGAGGGTTTGCCTCTTTGTCTCTATTGTAGATCAGGGACCAGACTACATTGTGTTTCTGTTAACAGTTGTGATAGCAGGTCGAAGACCAATCCAATAGTTTTAAATCTGGACATAGATCGGGGGAACACAGAGTAGAGTAAATAGTCATTGTAGACACTACAGTGGATACAGGGAAGGAGATACCAGTGGAGAGAAGGGTTACGTAACAGTCGTGTAGAGGATATGGGAGATTAGTGCACAAACAGATCATGTGATCCGCGTTTGACGGGGGGCGTGAAGTATATGCAATTGCAGAGAGCACATAATGTGAGATATTCTGCAAAATGGGGTAATAAATATGACATTGATGGTATATTAGACAAAATATTGTTACTGAAACATTGGAATCACTGAAAATGTGATGCAGATGTTCTAGGGTAACCACCTGTCCCACTTTGTGAGGGACAGTCCCTTTTTGGCCAGTTGTGTCCTGCAAACAAACTGAACAAATGGCAAATGTCCTGATATCTTAGGACAAAGATTTCTCAGATATCTTCTTAAATGGTAGCATAAAACAGTAATTTTGTATCTGAAACACCAAAATATCATAATAAACAGAATAAGCAACTCAAATGCTACAAAAATTTGGTTGCTCTCCTGGCAAAAAGTGAATTGCCTGTCCTTTGTACTGGCCGTGGGTATGTTTTCCCCCCAAATTACACGTTCTAACACTAATGTCCCACTTTGTGCATTTGAAAAGGTGGCAACCCTAAGATGTGCAGGTGAAAAACAGCGACAATTGGGTATCCGTCAGCACATAGGTGGATTGAGGTAGTGAACCGAAGGGAACAGAACACTAAAATGCAAAGCATCATCGTAACAAAGAAGATAATAATACAGTAGTAGCGACAGCCCCCCACCCTACCACCTCCGATACCACATCCAGGATGAAGCGGGAGGGCAGGCTAGTCCCCACGTTATCCTGTGGCAACAGAGGTATCACAACACCAAATGTAGAGAAGCTATTGAAACCACATCCCGAACTAACATACCTAGGGACACAGTAAGAAGACAGTCACTAGAACAGAGTGAGGATATCTGTCAATTAATAAGTACCACCCTCATAGGACAGGAAGGCCAGGACCCAACTCCTTAGTGTATAGACCGTGGACACCAGAAGATATCTGTAAAGTCACAGAGGGAATTCCCCATCTACAAAGTAATCACTATTCACCATGCAATACCCTGTATCTTCTGATAGAAAAGCAAAGGGGAATGGCGGATGGTACAGGATTTCATGTAAATCATGTAATAATCCCTAGGGTACCAATGGTGCCAGACCCACACACTATATTAATGCTATGAACCCCACAGAAGTATCTTACCGTGGTACATATAAGCTATGCTCCTTTTCAATACCTATACATCCAGATAGTCCTTATTGTTTTGCATTTACATTCAGGGTAACAGATACAGCCATACCCGGCATCGGGGATACTGTGAAAGTACAAGATATTCGCACAGGAGATGGCTAGAAACATTCCGTGTTTACTCCACCCGGGCCAGTCAAGTTCTACTTTATGTGGATGATATTCTGCTTGGCCCCTACCCAGCAGCAATGTAGGGAAGATACAATAGCATTATTGAAATATTCAGCAGAACAGGGACATAAATTAAGCAAGCATAAATTGCAACTACAGAGAATACAGGTCAAGTACCTGGGATATGTGGTATTCAAGAGGGTAGAACTTTACATGACGATAGGAAGGAGCAATTTCACAAGCACCCAAGCCAACTACAAGAAGGGAATGATGTCCTTCCTGGGCCGACTAACATTTGTCAAAGCTGGTTACCAAACAATGCTTTGGAATCTGCTCATTGTCTGCTTTAATCTTTAATACACCTATGGCAGCACAACATATACTACACTGGATTCCAGTAGCAGAAACAGCTTTCTGCAGACTAAAACGATTGATAGCTTCAACATCTGTATTAGGTCTCGAATAATCATAACAATGTTGTCAGACTGTAGATTGTAAGCAGGGATATATGACGTCAGTCTTGATGCAACAGCATGGAAGTAACCCGCATAGCTACTACTCGCGTTGGACACTGTGGCATGGTCAGTGCCACATTGTGTACAGGCAGTTGTTGCAGCACCCATGGCAGTACAGGCCCGGCCTTAATGTTATTATCCACCCTCTCACTGTGAGAGTGTCTCATGCAGTTGCGATCATTCTGCTGCAAGAGAAAATAGCATTCCTGACCCGTGCTAGACATTGTCTTGTTTGACCATACCCTGAGTCAACCTCATATGGTGATTGAACGTTGTACAACATTAAACCTATAAACGTCACGTCCGTCACCTGTGTATGGCACACCACACAGTTGCCTATATGAAATGGAGGAAATAACTCCACACAGACAGGATATCACTGATATACTCTTAGATGATACAGAGGTGACAGTTTATGTGTACGGATCATGTAGAAAGAGTCCTACAGGAAAGAATCAAGTAGGTTATGCAGTAGTTATTGATAATGAGATTGTAGAAGCCCAACCCTGCAGCATAATGTGTGTGCCCAAGCAGCACAATCGATAGCTTTAACACGTGCTTGTACTCTAGCGAAAAACTGATGTGTGGACATTTATACGATAGTCAGTATGTTGTCTGTACAGTGCATGTTTATGAGCAGCAGTGGAAGAATAGGGGAATGATAACATCCACCGGTAAACCGATTAATCATGCGCAATTGATCTTGAATGCATTAGATTCCATTCAGTTACCCACTAAAGTAGCTAATTGTAAATGTGCAGCTCATACAAAGCAACAGGATAACAGTAGGAAAGGTAAGGCAGAGCTGATGCAGCTGCAAAACAAGCAGCCTCACAGTTGGAAAGTGTCTGAATGAGGAATGACAATCCTCAGACATTCTAGATGTAGAAATGTTACAAACAATGCAAACATCAACTACGAAAGCAGAAAAGCAGGCGTGGGTATGATGAGGAGCAATCCTTGAAGATGGACTGTACATATCCACAGTGAGAAAGCCAATATTAACGTCTAATGTATTCAGATATGCGGCTTTGTTGAGCCATGGGTAGAGCCATGTCTCAACAGGGGGGATGGTACAGTTGGTTAACAGAATATCCCTAACATATGGAATTAGGAACCACATACAAACATCATGAGCAGCGTGTCATATTTGCAGTAAACATCATGCACAGGGAGCATTTAAACCGAAGGGAGTGGGTTTACCTACACCACCATAACCGTTCCGTACTATTTGTATGGAGTTTATACAGCTGAATAAATGTGAAGGGAAGAAATACTGTTTAGTGATTATAGATATATTATCAAAATGGGTAGAAGCATTCCCAACCAGGAATCCGGATGCAGCAGCAGTGGCAAAGGTCCCAGTAAAATAAAGTATCCCTAGATCTGGCATACTGTAAAGAAGCTACAGTGACAATAGAACACATTTGGTGAACCAGACAATCCATCAACCTGGGGGCTTATTTGGTATTTCCATGAATATAAATTGCATGTACAACCCACAGTCAGCATGACTGGTGGCGTACAATGGGATCCCGAGAAATAAGTTGAGGAGGTTGGTGGGTGACACCCCGGCGAGTTGCATTTGCTGTCTACCTCTAGCATTGCTGAGCATGACAACAGTTCCAAATGTAAAGTGTTTGACCCCTTGTAGTGTTTGGAATGGCATATCATGTGCCAGAGTGGAAAGCTGTCATGCCTGCAGAGCTGGAGGTCGATGGCTCATTAGCAGGTGACATGAGAGGATTGTTAACCAATAACACTGTTTTGCAGTTAAAGTCTTTTACAGATAAAGAGCAAGCGAGCGGACATAGCTGACTCCAGTATCCTGTGTGTATTTCACTGTTATCCAAATAAGATAATTTGCCAGCAGTGTGAAGGTCTGTACCAGGTACTGTTGGCACGCTACTGCAGTAAAGTTTGCGGGGAGGTCGTCCTGGGTTCACCTCACATTTTCAAACCGGTAAAGGATATCAAGTCTGATTTACATCTTGTAGCTGATATACCATAGAGACTGAATCACCCGGGCCAGACTGTATAACAATACAAAGCAACCCCAAAGACATTTGGTTTACTGTCCTACTGATCATACACCTATTAACCATGTTTGTGTTGACTTTACATTTGCTGGGACCTTACCTGCATATAACTACACAGATACAAATAGTGATACGTGATGAACTGGCCACAGAGTGGCATCCAAACTTCAACACATACCTAGGCATGAGGCGTGTGCATGTACAGACTATGAACATTTTAAATTGCTGTGTTTGTACTGCCATACCTACATCATATGGAGGACTTCCGATGTATGTTGTCCCCTTGGGGATAGATTGAGACTTGTGAATATTTACACTTTGATACAGGTTCTGTGAGATCACAGGACAAAGTGGCACTGTACTTACCTGTTACAAAAAAAGGAATTGTTTGTTTTCATAAACATGATACAGTTCAAGTTGGTGGGAGTATTTGTAACATAACTGTGTCTTACAAATGTCATATAACAGCCAAAGATCACAGTACTAGTTGTAGCACCATTCATGATTTGTATTGAAGCTTCATGAGAACAACGTGGAAAGATGTGCAGAAACATCCTGAATTGTATAAACAGTCCTCTGTTATAGACAGGAAAATGTTACATGCAGATTTAAACCCCGCATCAGTAGTAAAGTAGAATATTGTTATTTTGTTTGTGGGAAAAAGCATATCAATGGTTACCTGAGAATTGGTCCGGCAGTTGGGGTTATCTGGCTCCAGTCACATGACATACTGCACAATTGCCTCTGGGTCAACGAACTATAAGACATATAGCTCGAAGAACTGGGAACACAGTCGAGAAACCTACTAATCCAGTGGGTGAAATGGAAGCTGTTCTGAAAATCCATTCTTCTGCAAGAGATAAAGGAATATTGACTCATATGGACTTGAGTGACAGCGTTATATCCTGGGCTGGAACACTCCCAGCTTGTGGAGTAGTGAAATCAATCAGGGAACAGAGGAAGTTGTCAAAACCTGTCGGAGGAATGAGCAATGTGACTTTTTGCTCTTGAACTTGTGACTGATGAACTGGATGCAATGAGAACTGTTGTGTCACAAAATGTAATAGCGCGCGACTACACCCTGGCGGGGAAGGTACGCTTTATCAAAGAAGACCGCTGTGTCCAAGTACCACATAATAAGAACAATATCAACCCCCCTAGAGGTAATACAGCAGGTGTCATCCATGGCGGACCAGGCCCAAACCCACTGACGAACCATTTCCACAAACCATTTGGTGGATGGGGTTCAGTCATACTGAATATCTTGATTGCCATTTGTGTTGTTCTGCTCATATTGGGAGCATGTGTCTGTTGGGATACTTTGCATGTAAGTATTAGTCAGGGACTCTGTCGACGTATCTGTAACCGAGACTATGTATCAAGACCTGTAGTGGTATTTGTTAATACAAAATGAAATCCTTTCTGAAATGTACAACAAATGACTTGCCTAGTTAAACGTTCCAAAGAGGAAGAGGCTAGGGAATGAAATAATGTTGTATATGTTTCTGGATAGAATAGAAGCAATCAAAGGAGGGAGAATGTTAGCAAAATAAATATTTAAACATATATATGACGTGCTAGTTTAGAAGCAAATAGTGTATAATGCATGTTATTCTATTTTACAATATGGCAGTAGAGCTTATCATGCATGTAATTGCCTGTAGTGTAGCTGCAGTGTGATTGAACCCTGACCCTGGCAGTAACCAGTGCAGCAGGTGTATGTCATTCAGCATTAGTCATCTGCTGGGTTAGAGAATAATAAATGTATGTACAGGTATATCTGTCATCCTTCCACTGAGGAGGATGGCCTTGTGAGCTCTATAAAACGGGTACAGCTGCTCACCAGAAAACAAAGGAACCTAGTAGGAAATAAAGTGAGGACGGATCTGAACAGTTTGGAACCTTGACAGAGCAGAATTTACCAAGGACATTTTAATTGATATGTGGCTCAAGGTGGCTATCCTCATGGGAAAACATTTAATAAGCATTACCTTAGCACTGTTGTAGGAATACAATTTTGGACTTAGGATGTAAATGCCCTGTGACTGACCACATCATTAAGGGGTGCAAAAGATGATTGTAAACACAATACTCATACAGCTGTTACTTGTATAGAGTAAGACAAAACTCTAAACTTGTACTGCATAGTTATTTGCCTCCTGGTGCACAGTAGTAAAAGGTTGTTAAACTCAGCTTCCTGTGTTATTGACTGTCATTTTGTAAAAACGAATGAGTGTTACAGTTTGATTTAAACAACGTAATTGACAGATGTGTATGTTCTAGCATGGGAATAGGTCAAGCCAACCACCACAATCACCATGTGTACCACATACAAACAGCCAGTAACACGCAGTAGTAGTGCATGAAGGCATACACGACTGTGGGAATAGTACAGGACATATGGCACGTGCCAAGTGCAGATGCATGACACAAACCCCAGGATGGGTGTCCCTGCAAAGAGGAACATGTGCCAACCACACCTCCCACAGATGTACCGCCAATAAAAACACATGCCAAACACACAGAAACACTACCGTCCAACACACGACTGCAACGGAGGCTGGTCAAACACCAACATGAAGCATGCACAAACAGGGACTTGTGTAATTGTTGCCTTAACACCCCCCCATAGGCCAAAGAAGAATAGAATGGACATATGCATGTAATGTTGTGAAGGATGTGTGGTAGTCCTCAGTATCACAGTGTTAGGGACACAGATACACTGTCATCAACTGTGACGTATGTGCACTGTAGACAGCATACCTGAAAGTAATACAGAGGACAATCATGTGCCACAAAAATATACACTTGAGAAAGAGGATAGGGGATAGACAAGTGTAAATGGGACAAACTATGAATATAGGTTCATACGTCCATAGGTACAGGGTAGGCCATCGACCCAGGTTCAGCCATAACCCTACACCATAGTTAGGATTACTTTGCCAACCTTCTGTGCCGGAGATAAAATACTTATGATATTGCTGTACCTCTGTCAAGCAGTGATAATGATGTAATCCCTGGCCTATATCTGCAATTCCCCTTCCAATGGACAACATACCCCCGAACAAGGCTAGGAAGGATCTCTGTCTCACATGTACTGTGATGTAGATCCACAGCATTGTGAGTGTCCGGGTGACATATGTGTCACTCCAACACATCCCATTAATGACCGTGACAAGGTTCATGTCACCTGCCCTTGTGGTTCTGAGGGATGCAGATACAGTAGGTGAAGCATAGACATGACATATGGGTTGACATGGCCTCGTATGTCAGGCACAGGTCAACACTAAACAACAGGTATGTGACTGAATGGGGCAGGGGTCCTACAAGTGGGGCAGCATTACACAAACCGATGTCACCCTGCATGTGTATGACAAGTAACCTATGAGGCCTCCCCAGCCGGTGTAGGTGTTGGGTCAGATACCCTGAATGGGGCAATGTAGTAAATCATAGGTGTAACATGTAATGGGTACAAGGAGACAATGACCTACCCTGATGTAGATGTGAATCCCTGCACAAACAGGTGGGCAATGTAGAAGTCCCACCGAACCACGATAGCAACGTGTGTGTTGAACGAATGGTGACCGGCAAACTCTGTCCCCTGATCCCCGGTAATCACCCCTGCGCCCGGTGGGCAGCCACCTATATGCTGGACAGGGGTGGCCTAGTACTCCCACAGGTATGATGTTGCATTAAATTAGCATTTAGCTGTGGGACATGTCCCTGACAGCAGATATGCATATCTGGGAGGCCCCTTTGAAGGATATCTGTGTCAGATGTCCGTCCCACTATGGCACCTGTTTGCAGTCATCTACAAACAATGTTGCCCATAACACCCTGTTGTGCCTTTTGGGGGGGAAACCCCGGGTGGGGAAATGTAGATTTTTATGAGAAAGGAGTGGAACCCAGGAAGGGGCCCCATGGGACAAACCGCCCCATGTGCCAGATAGACACTGGTCAATGTAACACACAGCAAGATTGAGGGCCAACCAGCGTGCACAATTGTATGCCAGAACCTGCAGCAGCGGAAGGTATGGCACAGGTAGTGATAATGTGTGCTACACAGGTAATCCACAGACAGTAACAAAGAAAGGTATTGAAATCGAGGGTTCACATGTATACATCTACACACAGCAGCCCGGCCCGTATATATAGCGCATGGACATATCGTTTGTCACCGGAAAAGAAGATGTAAACAATTACAGTTCATTCCATTTCATATTGATATAGTTATGATACAGTCATATTCACACGTAACATTGTGACTTTCATTTACAGTCATATTTATACATATTATGCTTCAATTGTATTGATTCCATGCTTTGGAATCGTAATGCAACAGTTATACACATTGATATTTCATACCATGATCAACACACTACATTCTAAGGTTTACTCACAACAATTATCAACTATGTGTCAATATACTGATTGTATGTATTGACCAATATTGTAGTTATATAAACACATTGTTGTTGTATTGTTGTTTCCATTAAGTAATGTATGCAACACTGACTTGTATATGTCACGTTATCTTCAAGACATGGAGCACTGTCCATAACTATGAGCAGGTTTACTGATTAATTGACTTTAAACTGACTCTGAAGGAAGTGTATAAGGGATGACTATGTAATGTATTTACGTACTCGTGATGACCCATGTTAGTGGGTGAAAGAGCTTAGTATGTTTTGACTGTGGAGTGTATCGTTTCTGTCATTGTCCGTTTTGTCCTGTTATATGTTCAGGTATGTCTTTTATGAAGATGACCAGGACTAAAGGTTTGCTGTATTTACGCTTACTGGCACGTGGATATGGATAGGCCAAGTAATACATAATATGGGTAGGCGAACAGACATCCGCGATTGGGGAACATACTGGCCAGATGTTGACAGTCCAACACGTTCTACACTTTACATATACATCGGTGTCCATTGTAGGACTCCAAAAATATACCCATTTGAGACATGAAACAGCTGCGGTCGACCCAGACGGTGTACAGCCATGACTACGGCACAGCTATACATATGCACCACCAGCGTGTTCAAGGTTGATGACAACTGTCCATGAAATGCAGGACATATGAACAGAAATCCACAGATTGTCGTGTCCATATAAGTGAGTCCACATCCCAGTCCCGCACACATGAAGGATGTGTAATGGGTACCATGGAGGGTTGCAGCCATGGGATCCTGGGTATGCAAAATTGGGGCTCGGTGTTGTTTGGCAGATAATCCGTTGTCCCGCCCCGTGGGAGGATGTGGGTATAGCCCGTGCCTTACTCCCCACCAATGATGCAAAGCATCCACCAGATAATGGTAAAAGCAGGTGTGAAATGTGTACAGCCCTATATTACTGTCCTGTAGGCAATTCCCATGGATGGACAGGTGTACGACCAAGATGGACATAACACGATAGATGGAAACCTGGTGGAATTACACAGCTGCAGTAAGGCATAACACAGGAAATACAGATAGGGAGTACAGTAGACACTCCCCATACAAAGTCAGACCGCCGTGTGAATACCGGCGTACACAGCTCTCAACCTGCCAGCAAGTGACTGGGGATCACTCGCTTGCATACCGCGGAACAAATGTGCGACCTGCGGAACACATACTGATGGCACGCCCTAGCGTGAACTAGGATGATTATAGGATGGTTAAGCTATGGCGTACCCACATATAAAGAACATCCTTCAATGAATTAATAGGATCTACATGTTTCGTTCGTGTAAAGTTGACAAAACAGAGGGTCCCAATGGGATATCTGCAGATAGGTGAAAGCAATTGTTAGCTTGCAACATTGGAATTACACCATTTGGGAACAGTGGCGGATAACCCGGTTCACGTAGCACTACATAATATGGGTACTCAAACAGACATCCGTGATTGCTGAACATACGGCAGTCAGACCCAGTGGCCAGATGGACACAGTACAATAGGTTCTACACTTGACATATGCACATTGGTGTCCATTGTAGGACCCAAAAATTATCCGAATGCAATGTGAACAGGCGGCGATCTAGAGAACCAGAAGACCTGATAGCCGTGACTACGGCACAGCCACATATGTGCACCACCAGCATTTTCAAGGTTGATGACAAGTGTCCATGACATGCAGGACATATGGATCGGACTCCCCAGGTTGCCGAGTCCATAGACGTGCATCCACATCCCATTCACGCATACATGGAGGATGTGCAATGGGTACCGTCGAGTGTTGCAGACATGGGATCGTGGGTATGCAGACATGGGGCTGTGTGTCGATTGGCAGATAATCCGTCGTACCGCCCCGTGGGAGGTATGTGGGTATAACACATGCGTTACTCCACAATAATAATGCAAATCATCCACCGGAGAATGCTAAATGCAGCTGTGATGTGTGTACAGCCCTCTACCAGTGTCCAGTAGCCATTCCCCATGGACGGACAAACGTTCGGTCAAGATGGCACCCATAACAGCACATCTGCTGGGATCACACAGCTGTAGTAAGGCAAAACACAGGGAGTACAGATAGGGACTACAGTAGAGACTCCACATACAAAGTCAAACCGTCTGTAAATACCGCGACACAGCACTCTTTTTCCCAGCAAGTGAATTGTGATCACTCGCTGCCATACCGCGGAACAAATGGGTGACCTGCGGAACACATACTAATGGCACACCAACAACTTCAAATAGAAAGGGTATAGGATGTTAAAGCTATGGCGTACACACATATAAAGAACATCCTGCAATGAATCAATAGGTTATACATGGTTTCTTCGTGTTAATGTGACAATACGGAATGTCCCAATGGGATATCTGCGGATTAGTGAAAGCAATTGTTAGCCTGCATCATAGAACTACACCATTTGGGTTCAGTGGCGGAAGACCCGGTTTACATAGCACTACATAATATGGGTACTCAAACAGACATCCGTGACTGCTGGACATGCAGCGGAAGTCAAACACACTGGTCAGATGGACACAGTCCACTATGTTCTACACTTTACATATGCACACTGGTGTCCAGTGTAGGACCTAAAAATTTATCCTTACGCAATGCAACCTGCTTGGAGCGGGAGACCCAGATGAAGCGGCAGCCGTGACTATGGCACAGCTACATATATACACCACCAGCGTGTCCAAGGTTAATGACAACTGTCCATGAACTGCAGGTGATATGCACATGAATCCCCAGATTGTCCAGTCCATACAGGTGCGTCCACATCCCATTCCCGCACACGTGGAGGATGTGCAACGGGTACTGTCGAGGGCTGCAGCCATGGGATCGTGGGTATGCAGACATGGGTCTCGGTGTTGATTGGCAGATGATCCGTTGTCCCGCCCCGTGTGAGGGATGTGGGTATGGCACATGCGTTACTCCGCACTAATTATGCAAATCACCCACCGGAGAATGCTAAATGCAGCTGTGAAATGTGTACAGCACTATACCAGTGTCCATTGGACAGTTCCATGGATGGACAATCGTCGCCAAGATGTCACCCATAAATGCAAACCTGGTAGAATCACACAGCTGTGGTAAGGCACAACACAGGGAATACAGATAGGGACTACAGTAGAGACTCCACATACGATGTCAGACCGCCCGTGCGAATACTGGCATACACAGCACCCAATCTGCTAGAAGGTGAATGGGGATCACTCGCTATACCGGAACACATGGCCGACCTGTGGAACACATACTAATGGCACACCAACAACGTTAAGTGGGAAAGTCATAGGATCCTGACACTATGGCGTTCACGCTTATGAAGAACATCCGTCAATGATTTAATAGGATCTACATTCTTTGGTTGTGTCCGTGTGCCGATACTGTGGCGGACATATCCTAATGGGACATTGGAGGATGACCTAAAGCTTCTCCTAGCCTGCATCATTGGATCTACACCATCCGGTTTCGGTTTAGAATACCCTGGTCAACGTAGCACTACATAATATGGGTAGCAACCACACATCCGTGATGGGGGAACATACAGCAGCGGTCAAACCCACTAGCCAGATGGACACAGTCCAACAAGGTCTACACTGTACATGTGCACAATGGTGTTCATAGTAGGGCCCCAGAGATTCATCCGTACGCAATGTCAACCAGCCACGATCGGGAGACCCGAAATAACTGACAGCCGTGTCTACGGTACAGTCAGACATATGCACCCCCAGCGTGTTCAGGGTTGATGACAGCTGTCCACAGAGGGCGTGACATATGTACAGATATTCCCATAGATGTGTGTCCACAACCCATTCCCACACACATGCAGGATGTGTAATGGGTACCGTCGAGGGCTGCATCCATGGGATCCTGGGTATGCAGTAACGGGGCTCGGTGTTGTTTGGCAGATGTCGTTGTCCGCACCATGGGAGGGATGTGGGAGTAGCATGCCTCCCCACTGATAGTGCAAAGCATCCACCGTCTAATGCGAAATGCAGGTGTGAAATGTGTACTGCTCCATACCACTGTCCAGTAGACACTCACGAGGGATGGACAAGCGTAGGACCGAGATGGCACCCATAACAGCGAACTTGGTGTAACCACACAGCTGCAGTGAGGCATAACACAGGTAATACAGATGGAAACCAGTAGACACTCCACATACAAAGCCAGACCGCTGCCAATACCGGCGTGACACAGCTGTCAATATGCCAGCACCGAATGGGTTCACACGCTCCCGTGCAGCGGAGACATGGTGACCTGTGGAACACATACCAATGGCACAATATCAACGTCAGCTAGGAAAGCCATACGATGGTGAAACTATGGCGTCCCCACCAATGAAGGACATCCTTCTGTGAAGTAATACTGTTAATGTCAATTGACCATGGAATACACATAATCCACATCAAAGACCGCTGGCACCTTATGGCCCACAAAGCACGACACATAGGTAGATGATACAGTCAACGTGAGCGTTTCGTCCATGACAGGTCACATGTGGTATCCAAAGGTTACTCCATAGACATGTCAGCGCTATCACCCGTGCGGCTCCGTGAGGCGTACATAACATAGACGGCGTCCAGGCTTTATATATCCCCCCTTTCACTTCCATGTGTTACCTTCTGTGCAAACAATGAACATGTAACCACAGCATAGAAAGCACAGACGCAATGTTTACCCACACACATATGTTTACACCTCAGAAGGCATCCTATTAACACAGATATCAAATGATATTGTACTATGCCGAATACTCATCATTGAATGATCTAACAATGTATATGGCAGATATGCACAGCATATCACTGTAATACAGTGGTACAGAACTGAATGAGTGGACGAATGTGTGCTAACCCTACATCTGTACCTAAACTACATCCATGTTACGGGGGCTTGCTCCACCTGCCTCTCAAAAGAGGCCTCATCAGTGTTCCATCGGGTCAGCCCTGGTGTGTGGGCAACCCTCCACCTACTAAACCAAATAGATCCGCATACTATAGCATAGCTGATGGTCCCCCTCTGGAATTACAACCTGGACACCGTAAAATGCCGAATGTAGATGTATGCCTTGTGATCTGCCCACATCCGCCGTGGCGCGACAGCATTCCTGCGGCTGGCCAGGCGCCCGCACTACTAGGGCCACCTGTCTAGTAGGTGTGTCATGTAGGTATACCATGATGGGGCACCATGTGCTGTGGTGGTGGGCGCCAAGGAGCCCTACAGCCTAGGGCAGCAGTCAATCTAAGTCCGCAGCCGTAGGAGGGTAGTACAGTCTGCAGGTATGTGCAGACGTGCACATGAAACTGCGGTCCACAAGGATTAGCCATGGTGGCAACACATGCACAGATGGCTGTAGTGGGACACACACACAACCATGCATACAGCACAGGTGAACATACACACACCATAACTAGCCAAGTACACACAAGGTGTATGGCGTGTACGGGTACACTGCCAGGACAGCAAGGATAGCTGTGTGTTATGATATCCAGCAGATGTCAATACGGTGTTCTGGAATATGGACAGTGCATGGACAATGAGTGGATACATAGCGGACCACAGCCATATGTGTCTCCCGGGCAGATATGTGATACGTTGCACGCACAGCCATCCATGCTAGAGCAGCAGTACGGCCACAACATAGGTACGTAGATATACAATGACAGAGATACAGACGGACACATGTGGCAGGCCCGCGTGTGTCATGTACACAGCATCACCCAGCACACCATAGCATGGTATCGTGGAGATCACGCTACGGTGGTCCGACCACAACAGACACACAAGCGGTACACGAACTGCATACCGCCATCCAGAAACACAGGGATGGCGGCAGGATAGGTGTGTTATGCGTAAACCACAAGGCAATACCATATGAACCCATGCAGCTGGGAGCATGGACACACACACACATGTGGCAGGCATGTTGTTTGACAACACACCCACATGCCCAAATGCACAAACGTACAACACAGGTATGGAATGTGCTACGTGGACCACCGAGCACACCACCAGCAGAGGCACATGTACAGGTGGGTGGCAACATCCATAAAGGAATGGCCGCTGATAGCCGAGGTATGTGTTGCGAAGCGTCTAAAAGCTAGTTCATCTGCAGAGCAGCTGAAAACACACACACACACACACACACACACACACACACCGGAAGGGCCGGAGTCAAACCTCGCCTATCTACATGATCTCACTACAGTATGAAGCATTTACAGAACGGCAGCTACGAGTTTACTGAGCACACGCTGTCAGAGGCGTACTTCTAGGCGGGTGACATCACTTGTAAGACAATAGCGGCAATAGCCGAGGTATGTGTTGCGAAGCGTCTAAAAGCTAGTTCATCTGCAGAGGCAGATGGAAACACACACACACACACGGAAGGGCCGGGAGTCGAACCTACGCCTATCTACATGATCTCACTGCAGTATGAAGCATTTACAGAACGCGCTACCGAGTTTACTGAGCACAGCACTGTCAGAGGCATACTTCTAGGTGGGTGACATCACTTGTAAGACAATAGCCGGCAATAGCCGAGGTATGTGTTGCGAAGCGTCTAAAAGCTAGTTCATCTGCAGAGGCAGTTGGAAACACACACACGGAAGGGCCGGGAGTCGAACCTATGCCTATCTACATGATCTCACTATAGTATGAAGCATTTACTGAACGTGCTACCGAGTTTACTGAGCACAGCGCTGTCAGAGGCATACTTCTAGGCGGGTGACATCACTTGTAAGACAATAGCCGGCAATAGCCGGTATGTGTCGGGCGTCTAAAAGCTAGTTTATCTGCAGGGGGAGTTGGAAACACACACACACACACACAGACACACACACGCTAGCGGGCCGAGTCGAACCTCGCCTATCTACATGATCTCACTACAGTATGAAGCATTTACAGAACGCGCTACCGAGTTTACTGAGCACAGCGCTGTCAGAGGCATACTTCTAGGCGGGTGACATCACTTGTAAGACAATAGCCGGCAATAGCCGGTATGTGCGTGGCGTCTAAAAGCTAGTTCATCTGCAGAGGCAGTTGGAAACACACACACACACAAGGAAGGGCCGGAGTTGCACCTCGCTATCTACATGATCTCACTACAGTATGAAGCATTTACAGAACGCGCTACCGAGTTTACTGAGCACAGCGCTATCAGAGGCATACTTCTAGGCGGGTGACATCACTTGTAAGACAATAGCCGGCAATAGCCAAGGTATGTGTTGCGAAGCGTCTAAAAGCTAGTTCATCTGCAGAGGCAGTTGGAAACACACACACACGGAAGGGCCGGGAGTCGAACCTACGCCTATCTACATGATCTCACTACAGTATGAAGCATTTACAGAACACGCTAGTGAGTTTACTGAGCACAGCGCTGTCAGAGGCATACTTCTAGGTGGGTGACATCACTTGTAAGACAATAGCCGGCAATAGCCGAGGTATGTGTTGCGAAGCGTCTAAAAGCTAGTTCATCTGCAGAGGCAGTTGGAAACACACACACACACACACACACACACACACACACACGCAAGGGCCGGGAGTCGAACCTACGCCTATCTACATGATCTCACTACAGTATGAAGCATTTACAGAATGCGCTACCGAGTTTACTGAGCACAGCGCTGTCAGAGGCATACTTCTAGGCGGGTGACATCACTTGTAAGACAATAGCCGGCAATAGCCGAGGTATGTGTTGCGAAGCGTCTAAAAGCTAGTTCATCTGCAGAGGCAGTTGCAAACACACACACACACACGGAAGGGCCGGTCGAACCTACGCCTATCTACATGATCTCACTACAGTATGAAGCATTTACAGAATGCGCTACCGAGTTTACTGAGTACAGCGCTGTCAGAGGCATACTTCTAGGTGGGTGACATCACTTGTAAGACAATAGCCGGCAATAGCCGGTATGTGTTACCAGCGTCTAAAAGCTAGTTCATCTGCAGAGGCAGTTGGAAACACACACACGGAAGGGCCGGGAGTCGAACCTACGCCTATCTACATGATCTCACTACAGTATGAAGCATTTACAGAACGCTACCGAGTTTACTGAGCACAGCGCTGTCAGAGGCATACTTCTAGGCGGGTGACATCACTTGTAAGACAATAGCCGGCAATAGCCGAGGTATGTGTTGCGAAGCGTCTAAAAGCTAGTTCATCTGCAGAGGCAGTTGGAAACACACACACACACACACGGAAGGGCCGGGAGACGAACCTGTGCCTATCTACATGATCTCACTACAGTATGAAGCATTTACAGAGCAGCTACCGAGTTTACTGAGCACAGCGCTGTCAGAGGCATACTTCTAGGCAGGTGACATCACTTGTAAGACAATAGCGGAGGTAAGTGTTGCGAAGCGTCTAAAAGCTAGTTCATCCAGAGGCAGCTGGAAACACACACACACACACAAGGGCCGGCAGTTGAACCTACGCCTATCTACATGATTTCACTACAGTATGAAGCATTTACAGAACGCGCTACCGAGTTTACTGAGCACAGCGCTGTCAGAGGCATACTTCTAGGCGGGTGACATCACTTGTAAGACAATAGCCGGCAATAGCCGAGGTATGTGTTGCGAAGCGTCTAAAAGCTAGTTCATCTGCAGAGGCAGCTGGAAACACACACACACACACACACACACACACACACAAGGGCCGAGAGTCGAACCTACGCCTACCTACATGAACTCACTACAGCATGAAGCATTTACAGAACGCTAACGCGATTACTGAGCACAGCAGTGTCATGAGTCATACCCCTAGGTGTGTGGTATCATCTGCAGAGGCAATCGTCCGATAGGAATGAAGACAGAGTGCGCAGTCACGCAGCCTGTTACCATCCCAAGGTGGCCGTACAGTAACACGTTAGTGCTGCAGTCGGGAATACCAAATAACTAGTGATCAGTACATCACGACAGGAATACGGGATGCACCACATGACACTTTACCCTATGGGAGGGCATCCGTCGTGCAGGATGTAGGCAGCCAATGTGGCATGACAGCCACATATGTGTCACCTGGATGGTCACCATGGCTATACAGGATGCCATTGGCCATGGCTACACGCCCAGTTGCAGACATCGGTGACGACTGTCGTGTGTACCCAAGGTGTACTGGCCATGCCTCCAACACCTAGCGGTTGCAAAGGGGAGACAGACATGCCCACGGGGTATCAACGCAGTTGGGCGCGGTGTGCACTGTCCTGTGTGTCTATCTACACAGCTGCTTACTGGGCATGCTCAGACACTTCGGCACAGAGCAGACATGCATACACATGGAGCAACAGCATGGGTGGCAGAATGTGGACCGTCGTGTGTCCAGCCACACAACAGCAACCCAGCCATGGCACAGACGTGGCCGTTGCGAAGGGGATACAGGCATGCACCCGGGGTATTACTGCAGTCAGGCGCGGTGTGCACTGTACTGTGTGTCCATCTACACAACTGCTTACTGGGCATGCTCAGACACTCAGACTCGGCACAGAGCACGCATGCATACACATGGTGCGACAGCATGGGTGGCAGAATGTGGACCGTCGTGTGTGTCCAGCCACACAACAGCAACCCAGCCATGGCACAGACGTGGCCGTTGCGAAGGGGATACAGGCATGCACCGGGTATTACTGCAGTCGGGCGGTGTGAACTGTACTGTGTGTCCATCTACACAACTGCTTACTGGGCATGCTCAGACACTTAGACTCAGCACAGAGCACACATGCATACACATGGTGCAACAGCATGGGTGGCAGAATGTGGACCGTCGTGTGTGCCCAGCCACACAACAGCAACCCAGCCATGCCACAGACGTGGCCGTTGCAGCGGGAAATATCCAGGTGCAATTAACCATGGGTAGGACCGCCCTACAGTTTGTTGCATGCTACAGACCACCCTCCCAAATCCAGGATACCTGCACAGCCGTCCTGAGGACACTGGTGAGTGTGCATGCTCTCACAACAGCACCGTATTGGGTGACGTCAAGCACCCATACATAGACTGGGAACATTACCCATGACACAACACCCTCATACAGGTCCCGGGTGTTCATACATGTGACCGCTGTGAAACAGCCATGAACCATACCCACTAGGGGGGACGTATACCAGTTCTGCCCATCACACATGGGGAGGAAATGCTCCACACAGGATGTACATCCCTCAATGGTGATGTCAGACCATATAGTGCATCCACTGGTAATCCACATCCTGCACCCAACACTGGCATGGGAGACCTAAGTGAGGACCTCTTCACAGCAAACCACAGACATCATACGACCGGTGTGGTGCCTACAAGTCCACCATGCCAGTGGTGAACACAGGCCACACTGCCAACTCCCTTACGAATGCCTTCTCTGAGCACACACAGGGATGTCTGCACCAAGTGATCATGATAACATCAGGACCTTGTCCACCAAAGGTAGGCACATGGTCTGGTGGACCACAGCCACTGACAAACCGTACATCAGCAGTTGGAGCTAATACATGACGGAGCATTATCAGTACCAGGGAAGCCATCACCCATTCATACCAGCGTCAACATACGGCCACACATACAATCATCCAAGGCCGC
Source organism: Protopterus annectens (assembly GCF_019279795.1). Lineage (NCBI taxonomy): Eukaryota > Metazoa > Chordata > Ceratodontiformes > Protopteridae > Protopterus > Protopterus annectens. The sequence continues at coordinate 281,109,744 of NC_056727.1, forward strand.
TTGTGGTAGTGGTACTGCAGAGGGCACGTGAGACAACCATAGGGCCTTCCTCAACTGTGGTAGGGACATGGGTGGGAGTGCACAGACATGGCCAGAAATGATCCAGAATGGTACAACGGTCACTGCACCCACAGACATTTTCAACAAACCAGCGGACATGTCCCATGCATACATCCACCCCCCACCCCAAGAGGGGACATATCCATCCCACCAGAGTCTAGCCTCGAAACATCTCATATGCCCTGGAGTAATCTGATATCTGTTAGATGGTTAACACAGCACCAATGGGCCCCGATGGTGTGCCTGGCTGTGTGCTACCCAACCTCATTGAGGCCCTCACCCCACACATAAGGCCACTGTCTCATGTTAGCCTTACTACGGGCTAGGTCCCCGCTGGATGGCATATGGCATCTGTGGTCCCACTATGCCAGGGTAGTGCTGTTATGGACTGCAGACATTACCGCCCTATCAGCTTGACAAGCCTTGCCTGCAAAGCTGCGGGGAGGGCCATACAGGTGCCCATGAATACAAACAGTGGTGTACAGCCAATACCGGAACATACCCACAACAACTTAGTCAAGGGCAAATGCTGCCTCTCAAACCTGCTCGTCCTGTCTGGAGCAGTCACCAAGGCCATTGATGGGGGTAGGTCGGTTTGCACACACTACCATGCCCTGGTGGGAGCGTTCAGAACGCACTCCACGTGGGTCTCATGGAAAGGCTCACCAGCGTACATGTGGGGACATAAGTCACACGATGGTTCTCAGAATGGTTGGAGGTCACACCACACAGGGTGTGTGTTCCTGGTGCCGTGTCAGACTAAAAGCTGGTCTCAAGTGGAGGCCCACAGGGCTCCGTCCTGGGCCCCCTGCCATTCGGCATTCGACCTTACAATGTGCATGCCAACATAGGGGGATTGTGGCAGACAAGGTATGCAGATGACTGCACACCACCATACCCAACACCCCATCTGACACGGACATCCACCTAGGGCGTCATACACATGGATAACTGGTGCGAGAGCCATGGCCTGTTGCTACATGCCAGAGAAGGTGCAGACCTACCCAGTGTGAAGGACATGTTTGCCCTAACGTAACATGTAGGTGGTGATCCATTCAACATGGTGGACGTGTTCATGGAAATGGGTACCACACCTGTCAGTAACCTCTGTCAACACACACAATGCCAATGTGGGTGGGAAGACATTCCACTGTGGCCACCTGGTCTGGAAGGAATCACATCCACATCACGGGTGTTCATTGTACCCCTGTACACATCACACACCACAGCAATGATTGTGTACAATGGCACATGTGGGCTGTACCTAACCTGACACCTGCAGCACTCGGATGGACCACAAACATTCCACGAGGTGGGGATAAAGGTGCTGGGACATGTGTCTCACACTGCCCGACCAAGGGGACTCCGGCTGTATACCTTCCCAGCACGTCTGCTCTGTGGTGATCTGTGCCTGACATACACAGCCATGTCCAACCTGGGTGACATGGACAAGTTCCACCTCCTAGGCTCCGGGCAAACACGGCCACAGAAGCAACTTACACACACCTCACCACAAAGATGACTAGGACATGCTGGGGGAACAGGGTCAACGCCCAGAGACCCCTACAACACGGAGAGGATTGCCAGCCCATGTGAAGCAGAGGCCCTGACTGCCTTTGTGCAGGAGTAATCATGACGTGTGGATGTGTGATCATGAGTATGCACCAGGCATCATCTCTGTGTCAGTGCTGGACAGGGGACAGGAGACTGATGGATGTGGTACCCTCATCCTAAGGGGTGTTAGCAGCCACACACAGTCTTGCTAGGTTTACACATGCCGTGGGGCACAGCCTGGTATGTACATGTGCGCCTATGTACCTATGTAGGGGTCCATGCCGGTTGCGGGTACCTGTGCTATGCTGCTATTGCCAGATGTGCTCAGGGTACCCCACGACTACACGTGGGGAACTGATAACAGTGCTCCAGTGGGCACATGCAAGTACACCATAAGTGGCATACGGGTTAACTGAACCAATATGGTGCTACACATGTAACCAACACGCATACTGTGTACACAGAACAATGAATGCTGCACCTGCACTACATGGTATATCTGCTGCATGATGTCAGTGCACAAACCACATCACATACGCACCTGTCACCTGCCATACACAGCCACCACAACATACACATCACATACTATGCAGACACAGGTATCACATATACCTCTCACTATGTTGTCCACCCTGTGCATCAGAATATGTTTGCATAACCGTGCACCAATGGTGTAGCTCACAATTATGTGGCAGAGACTTCATCATATGTACAGGGTGATATGTGTGCCACAGGCATAGGCTGTACCAATGGATGACATCATGTGTGTGTGTAAGGGCCTGTGCATTTACTGGGCATGACTGTGCAGAATGCATGTGGATGTGGTGGAGCCCTACAGTTGTGTTTGCTGTGTGTGGGTATGTGTGTACACAGTTCAGTCATCTGTGATGCCTACACGGGGTATACTTGGCAGCCCCAGACTGTACAGTTCAGGTGGTACGGCTCACTGTGTCGGCCTGCAGCGACGTGACCCATGCCTGCCTGGGGTCGCACGGGCACTACCGGGTGGAGGTATAGAGTGGCCACTCTCCGATGACACATGTCCGCTGGAAATGTGTCCACGCCCGGGGCCCAGGGCCACGTCCGTGGCCTGCTGTGTCCTGGTGTGGTCGGTGTAGTAGCAGCTGCACTGCTGCTGCTACCAGCACTGTGTGGGTGGGCATGGGTGGTGGCACGCACGTTGACCTGTACTTGGTGGTGTTACTAGCCCACGGCCACGTGCCCTATGCCTCACCCCTACCAGGTGTTCCTGCACGGACAGCTCACGCTCACGGATGGCCATGCCTCGGTCGAGGATCCCAGCCATCTCACCCAATCTCCTATCCAGAACATCGGCAAGATGCTGTTGGGCATTCGCCAATGACTGGATGTTCTCATTTAAGGAACGGATTGCGGACCTCTGCAGCCTCTGCCCTTCCTGGTTCTGCCGTTCGGCACGTGCCTGCGCCGCCATTACAGTCTGGAACATGTGTCTGGTTATACCAGCTGCTGCACCCTGTACGGCAGGTGTATGTCTAGCAGTGCTCCTCCTACGAGCAGCACCTGCCACATGCCTGTGTGGCACTCCACCAGTCATTACACTGGCAATGTCATGTGTACCCGCACCTTCTGCAGCCACCACACATTCCTGCTCGGTGCCAACAGACGCTGACTGTCCGTCATCTATGGGCAATGGTGTTGCGGTATGTGTCTGCATCTGAACCGTGTGCGGGGATGAAAGGGACGTATGTGTGATGTTCTCCAATGGCACAGTGTCTGCCTGTGACGACCCTGCCTGTGCTTCATGCACATGGTCATCACCACTAGTATCTGTGGGGACACTAGCATCAGATGGACCGCAGGAGGGGAATGCACCTACAGCACCTGTCAATACAGAGACATACCGTAAGTTACATTACAGACATGCTGACACACACACACACATGCAGACACACACACGCTGACACACACACACGTGGACACACACACATGCAGACACATCATGCATGTGATATTGCATGTGGCATGCAGCATTCCCACACCACAGCCCAGTGAATGCAGCCCAGACATTAATAGTGGCAGTATGCATACTGCCCTGGAGTGCACACTACAACAGGCAGGTGTCTGTTAGTAGGCATGCAGTACACACATTCATGGTAGTTTGCATGCATCACCGTGATACACCGTGTGGCCACGGGCGAGTTAACTGTACACATGGCTGCCGTCACTATGTCATGTACACCGCAAACATGTGCGGTATCATGTGGGCATGTGTCAATGGTGTCCCACCACATGCACCACATCACAACGGATGTCACAGTGCAGTGTTATATGTACAGTCTACAAATACAATGCATCTGTAACAAGGATGTCTGTGCATGTGTGGTTGGTGTGAGCTGTGTACATAGCTGTGCAGTGTGGAGTACGGGCACTGTGCCACTGCACGGTAGCAGGACACCGGTATGTTTCTGTGCGATGCGTGACCTGGACGCATTACATTGCCATGTCTGAAAATCAGTTCAGCTGCTCAGCAGCATGTATATGGTGGACATTGGTGGCACCTCTATTGGCTGGAGACAGTCATTCCATTTCACTGGTGTACCACATCGGATGTCCAGGGGGTCCACTACAGTGATGAGCCCACTATGTGTGGACAGGGTGCAACGGTGACTACCCACTGCGGATGTACTGTGTGGCAACATGCCTGTAGGTATCACCCATGGCCTTGTTTGTCTGGGTCATCGACAATTGTGTGTGATGGACCTCGTGCACACGGCCCTGTGGTGGCACATGTGACATACAACCGTACTAGTCTGAGGTGTCACATTCCCTATGGCTATGCAGACATTGTGGATGTCTGCTATGTCGGGCATAGGTCATGTCATGGTGTGACAATGTTGCAGACAGACATCCACGTGCATGGGACATGTCATGTGCCATGTCACAACATGTGCACCCAATGCAGGGGCATAGGTCACAGTGGTAACACCTGTGCTCTGGCCAGATCACAGCTCACTATGTGGTACTGTGTTCATACTGCAGAGGCATACCAATGCATACTACACATGCAGCCATTGTGGAACACCTTCACCATTGTATGCATAGCTGACTGCACATAACACACCAATGGGTTATGTGGTGTCATGCCACTCTATACTAACGGTTGGATCTACTGTACATAGGTGGTGTGTGTCGGATGGTGCAACCTGTATACCGTGACTGGGGCACACCCAGGTGTGCATGTCATACCTGGACACATGGGGAATATCAATACACCGTATCATGCCTTTTACTAGCAACAGACTTACCTGTGACAGACCCTTGTCTTTGCGACCGCCAGGCGTACCTGTATAGGGATGACACAAGGTATGTACATTATCCATTACTATCGCCACAGTAAGCATTCTGCATGTCACATCATGCACCTGCGTGTTCGCATGTGCTCTGCACATGTGTGCATACACAACATAGCATACTGTAGTATGCATCCTGTGTGGCCATATACCTGGCATGTGTTGCTATATTATGTATTGTACTATGACACCCACTCCTCGTCGCTTGTCATACAGGCATGCTACACTGACTTACCAGGCGGCTCCGAGCTCATTGTTTGGGAGACACCCACCTCCACGATGGGCCTTGAGGGTTTCAGCGTGTTGTTCCATGGGTGTCCCCAGACCGCCAGGAGCTCCTCCGTGGCTGTGAGTGGGGCTGGGTTGGTGGCCCACCACCTGTCCCACCTTGTTGTCTGGCGATTGCAGCGCACGCTGTCTCGCATGCGGATTAGGTCTGTGCAGTGCCTGCGGATCTGTTGATATGTGCGGTTGTGGCCGCCCAGGCTGTTCACCCTCCAGCGCATATCCTGCCACATCTCCTCCCGTTGTTGTGCCTGCAGTGGCACATGGCTAAATAAGATGTCATAATTATCATGTAGCAATGGTATGATCACCTCGTCTTCTTGTCGGCTAAAGGCAGGCAGCCGGGAACGTGGCATTATCTGTAAGACATAACGATGGTGGCAGGTCACATTTACACTACTGTTCTGGCATACTGCTGGGAATACATTGCTATGACATGTACAACATCTGCACAGTAATCTCTGCAAGGCATCATGGCAGTGATACAGAGCAGTGGGTGTCATTTCATATCTGTGTGTCACCTCATCACACTGTACACGCACCATGTTGATGTTAGACTGCTGTGGACATGTGTACCTGTCTACACCTGTGTCCATATCAGTTGGCACGGGTCCCCTTGTGACAACAGTTCTACTGTTCACCTGGATGCTGTCTATATGTCAATAGACATCACGCACGTGGCCATTATGAACATCAGCAGTGGCACTGTACACATACACATGGACACCTGCACATGCATGTGTTGTGCCATGTACATCCACACAGCACTGTATGGGTGTTGGGCAACTTTCCACGGCTCACCTGTGTTGCACATGTGATACACATGGGACAATGTGTAACCATGCCACATTAGCAGGGAAGGTCATGCATAGCATGTACACACGCACATTGTCCACAGCACACAGCACCTGTAACACCACAGGGTGCATCACCGTAACATTACTGCTGTGTATGGTTGATAGTGACAGTGCCTTTTGGCCATCGCACCATGTAGGACTGTGATAGCACATGCAGCCTTGCTGGGCAGGGCTGCATGGTATGGCAAGGTATGCCACATACATGGCACTGGGATGTGATCCACCTGGGGGGGTAATGATATTGGCAGGGTGGCTGTCCATTCCATATGTCATTGCTATGTGTATTTGGACATTACACATGTCTATCACCATGGTGTGGACACTGGCCTTATGCAAGGTAGGCTGCACGCTGCTTGGTGGGGGTGTGTCTGGTGCATGCAGGTATCACACACCCATGCATACACTGTAACCCTGACAGGTGCTATGTGCTGCGATATTGATCTACACAGTGCTGTATGTGGCCACACACTGCTATCCCGTGCACATGGATGGTTACCTGGACTGATGTGGGTACCACATATGTCTACATCCAGTGCCTGCTGCCACCCCATGTCTGCTGGTACACTACACACCGCCATCCCTCCCTCTGGGCGTGATGTTGGGCACAGCATAGGTATCCATGTATGGGGACAGGGATGTTCACATAGCAGGGGCACTGATGGTATCGTCGATCTGACCATACACATATGATGCACCCATCACACATACAACCCATTCATTATGTTGTGAAGAACAGTGACACAGCTATACCGCTACGCCGGAGACATTCACAGGCGTACATACACAGATGCATGCACGCCCAGCTTTGGCATGGCCTGGACTATTGGTGTGGTTCGGCACATAACGTGTTTGAGTGTGGCTGGCGCAGAAGTACTGTGCACATGTCTACACAGTCTGCCTGTTCTACAGTAGGCATCATTTATTTGCTGTGCACATATCATATCTGCACATTGTGTTGGTGTCTGTCTATCCACGGGCCAGTGGTGGGACACACAGGGCTATTGTTGAACATATATGCATGCAACCCTGTACTGCTGTACTGCTAGCTTCTCAGGTGCTAATGTGTCATACACATGCACACCATACCCACGGATGTGGTAGTGGGTTGCCACCCGTACCCATCTACTCTTGTGGGTTGCTATCATCCCACACCCTCTTTGTATTGTATGTTCAGGCTATGCACCTGTGTGGGGCTTGTGGGTATGCAATGCAGTACTATGTGCCTTTGCACCCATCGCAGAACAAGTCATACAGGTACACTGGCGGCCATACACTGCACAGCTTGATGTTGGCACATCACATGTTGTACACACATAACACATCTCCTGTGGGACATGGTCAAATGTACAGGCATGTCCATCAGTCACATGCCACTACTACCCCTACATGATGGCTATGCAGGACATGTGGCGGTACAGCAACTGTCACATGTGCACCTGCAATGCCCCCCTACCTGCATCACATGGTACTGCCTGTGGGGTATGCGTCTGCACCCATGCTATGGCCATAGATGACAGTTGTACATCGATATGTGCAACATACCTCATTGGGAGTTCTCATGTGCACATGTTCAACATGTCAACGCATTGTTTGTGTCTGTCAGACAGTCATTGTTGTGCATGGTTTACATGGCAGCCATGGCGTACTGTGTCTGATTCCACGTACTTCATTGGGCTACCAGCATTGTACATTATCACAGCACATTCCAGCCATCACATAGCCATCCTAGATGACAGTGGGAGGTCTTCTGCCATGTGCACATATGTCACACAGTACGAGGGTGACTGACACACATTCTCAGGACAGGGTTCTGACTGCTGTGGATGTGTGTGATGCTGTCGACGACCATGACTGCACCAGATGGTGTCATCTGGATGTGTAACATTCACAACACACACCTACCTTCACATAGCAACACATCATCCACAAGGATGGACATCCCTGCATGAACACTGTATGCAGTATGTCTGTATGACCACTGCATGCACCACTGGTAGCCACCAGCATGGCTGCCAACAGCGGCAGTGTGTATCCTGTGTGAACATGGGTTACACCATTCACAACACACCTGTGTCAGATGTCCCTGTTGTGTGTCACAGTGCAGTTCCACACATCATGTAACAGTATGCATCATGCACGGTATGTTGCAGACATGTGAAGGGCTGTGCAAGTCAACATATGCACACATGACACATCACCTGGTACAACATGTCTGTCTTACCACATGCTATTGTGACCACCCTGTGATGACATTGTACAGGCTACGTGGAATGGGACATCTGATGGCTCAATGGTGTATTCACCCTCTGGGTGTGTGTCTAGCCGAGTGTACAGTAGGCAGTGGTCTGCACACAGGGATACTGTACATTTGCCTACTCTGTCACTGCGACTGTTGACTATGATCATACTGTACTTATGCAGGCATGTGGTATTGATCCAGTATGACAGTCATGGTCAACCACAGTACTGTGGCACACATGACCTGCGGACATCTGCCTAGGGTGTGGGGCCCACATGTCCATCTTCACATGCTATGCTGCCTCTGCAGCAGTGTCACATGTCTGTCGCCAGCAGGGCTGTCACAGGCAGGCACGGCATGCAGTGATGTGTGACAATGCTTGCACCCCCCACTGTGCTGTACACATGCACTGCGCACACAGTAAGGCATGCCTGACATTAATCTGCGGTGCCTGGGACCTGCCTCCATGCTCTACAGAGCACACCTGCGGTCCAGATTGTACACAGATCATACCTCCCAGGCACATACCTGGACTGCAACACACACAGGTGAGTGGATCCCACATCACACAGTGATTTACACACATACTGTATGTTTTCTAAGACAAATGCATCATAGGTACTCCATGTTCGGATACCCATGTTTGTGACCGCTAGACACATTGTGACACGTGGCGGTGAGTACACTGTACACCACAGGTTACATGCTGGCTGTGTTATCATACTGTACATTGCACCTCGGACAGTTGCTACTGCCATGTGCTGACAGCAACACGCACTTCCTAGCATGGACTCCCATGTACCCACACATGCTTGGCCATGCACTACACATAGCTGGGTGACACATTAAACAAGACATACCATACCTACACTACCCTTGGCATGCACCATACCTCCATGTGTCTGTGTGCTATACCTACAGACATCCCCCCTCTGGTTGATGGACATATATGCTTTGCGGCCCTGCTAGCCACACCCTGGACACACACCCATTGCAGCATACATGGTACATGTGCTCAACAGCCGGTACTACCAACATCTGCTGACGGGGTAGTTAATGGCATGGCACCCTGGCAGACGGACAGTATACATGACTATGCTGACACATATCACAATGCACTTCCGCTACATGTACGCACTGGTAGGGACCATGCTATTCCACACAGAGACATGGTGGTACTGGCCTTTTCACAGATGCCACGGTGGTATGCATGTTCCATGCACATGTGCTGTATGGGTGCATGTGCAGGCTGTTGCACGGTGGGTATGTTCAAATGTGTGTGGTGCATCACTTGACAGTCATGGTGTGTCCTCGTGGTCCATCACATACTCCACAGCTAGCTACCTACACATGACCACCATACTTTGCAGTGTGGGCCTCACGCAGTGTGGTGGGATGTCTGTGTTGTTTGGCTACATCCACATTCAATGTAGCATACGACAGTCACCCAGGCATTGCCGACAGAGATGTTGTTGGCAACATGCCAGCCAATGGGATACCTACCAATAATATACACTCTCACTCACTACAGGGTTCAAATCCATACATGGACATCGCATTGTCCCTGTGGACACATACATGGTACTGCCATGCACACATTATGTCCTCGGACACTGTCCCAATGTCACCTCCAATCTCCATAGCTGTTATATCCCGCCAAACTGGTTGTTATGTGTCTCTGCAGCAGCCCACTGAATTAACTGCTAGCCCATTCATGGACATTGTGTACCTTGACCACCACACCACCGCATCTATCACACTACACATGGGTGGTAGTGCATTGCACGTGTGGGACTGCATTCATACACACATGACTGCACCATTCGGTATGGCACTGGTGCACATCCTCACATACATGCTTCACACACTCATTAACGACTTCCATGCCTTTACTGGCACCCTTGTTGGGCGTCTGTGTGCCACAGCACACCATATCCACATGATGGCCACCTGTCATACCATTGCATGGGTGGTTGGTGTAGTACAGAGGGTAACAGATCAGACATTATCCCCACATTGCCCTTCAGCACCATTCCACATTCTGGTATTGGCAATGTACACATCCACCATCACATCATACCCTGTGTCTCAGGATGTTAGGCTATGTGACTCCTGGACAGGTCACACAGTGGTGCAAGCATATCATGCTACCTACATGTAAGGTACATGTGGCATTACACAGTCCTCAGTCATGTGTCCCCTCATGTTCACTATTTGCTTACATACACAACATGCTGTCACGGAGTAATGTCCATGTCTACATGTCCCACATCTACATACCTGGCAGCATTCTAGCTCCACCAGCTCATACTGCTAACAACCATACAGGTGTCGGTGTGGCAGATATATCGTGTAGATGTCATTGTGTCAGATACATCACAGATGGTGCATACATCACCTTTGCATAGCGACAGTCATCCACTGGGTATCACGTGGATACTGTCCCTATACATACATATCACATTGTACATGGTTGCTGTACACACACGTCCCACATGGTGCTGTGGTTGCCATATTCCACTGTGGCGTGGGTACACATCTGCAGGGCCACACATATCTGGACTATGTGTGTTGCTGGGACATTGGTAGCCTTTGTACTTGTGCCATACACACATCTACACACGGGCAGGGTTACTATAACACATTCGTGGTGTGCCTTCCACAATGGCTACAACTTTCCATGTCACAGTATAGTCGTGCCGCGATGTATACCAGGCTCAGACAGTTTACATATGCAGATGACAGACGGGGAACACATCTGTACTCATCTGCATACCACTTACACAGTGGTGTCATGTACTCTGCCATGGGCCATGTCCTCCGCATTACTGATGCATGTAGTACTCCTACATGGCATTTGCAGTGGGCAGGGTGAATGAAGCAGTCATGCATATGTGCACACAAGCCACATTGCTTAGCCTGGGCTTCTGTTTACCTACACAGACTGGACACACACCATGCTGTAGAACATAGGTCCTGTGCACATCCCACAGGGACACACTGTGGCACTGGTCATGTGATAGCTCCCTTGCTGATAGGGTGACACATACACATGGGACCACCACAACAGCAGTACTGTGTAGACATGCAGTTGACATCCACCTTTGCTGTCCAGTGGACAGTACCATGGGGGGTGCGACTGTGTACATTGCACATGTGTTTACACATGGACCTGCCAGACATCATTGTTGCACACATTGCACCTGCTACAGATAGCTTGGACATGGTTACTTGATGTTCCTTCCATTTTGGGTGGCTATTCTGCTACTGCTCTGTCCCATATCTGCAGGCCATACATATCCTGTTAATGTACATAACACTAGGCCATACGTCCATCATGCATGCTATGCCTGTGATACTGTGTATAATGTCTGAACGTATCCATCATGATAGCTTTACATTATACATGCTTGACATGGTCACTCCTACTGTGAGGCATACGTGCACGTCGTGCACACATTACGTATGACATCGACAATATCTGCCCATACACATGTGTGCTGTGACACTATACATACATGTCCTATCCCCTGCTGTGGCACTTCATTGTTGGACATCCACTGCCAGCATCAGTGTGGGTGGTGGCATTGTTCTGTGTTTTAAATCACGATGGCACCCCTTGGCCTATCCCAGCTGTGTACATGATGTCCCACTGCTGTGCACACGGTGTCCACAGTGGTTGGTATACTCAGCAGGTTAACACTACATAACCACCTTTCACCACTCTCTCCTTTATGGACAGGTATCTTTACTGATAAACACCGTTCACATACAGTGCCGATTCGTCATACATATCATGCGTTACACACCAGTACATCTCGTGGGTTCTACATACCTTTCCTGTATTGCTTTCCGTATTCCGTTTGTGTCTCGCTACTGACAAGTGATCGGCTCTTGTAGGAATAACGTCTTTGTTCGGTATGAACATACAGTTTGACTATCCTGGGAGTCTTCCTTATATCCGTCGCCACATAGCTGTTCCTCGGTGTGTACTTATGCGCATATCACCTGTGCATCTCCTCCATTCATACGGTACTCGTCGGAGCTAGGGCATGGTTCATTCATCGTCTGGGCGTTGGTTATCTGCACTACCTTCGTGGGGATGGTATGTATTGTGTTATATTATGTGTGACTACAACCGCTATGTGTGGCGTCAGGTACATTTGGCTGTGGTGTTAGCCTTGGATTGTGTGTGTTGGGTATGGTATTATGTTCCACATGTGGGTGTCCGTGTCCTGCCGGCATCTGTCGATGGCATTTTGCATTCTGATGTGTAACATAGCTCTTGTATTCCTGTACACAACGGATGCAGGTATGCATCCGCTGCTGATAGTGGTTCCCACGCGGGATGTTGCGGGTATGCCGCTGTCATTAACTGCCTGTATGTTTTCGCTGCTATTTCGGATTGTATCCCTTTGATATGTGAGACAGGGTATATCGGCGGCTGTGGGTGACGGGTACGGGTTGTGGGCCTTGCATTTGTACATACACGGTATGCTTCTGTGTGTGCTCCATCCCTGCCTGGGGAGTTACAAGTTACCTGTCTGTTGTTCTAGGAGTGTAGGTTTTGTTGATGTCGTCTGCTGTTGGTACCGCCTGCTTGTGTGCTTCCTGCATGTATTCCTCCGTCACATCGGTAGTATATCTGCAGCTGTTCGTACGTGCCGACTATCCCTTGGCATTTTGTCACGGATATTTACGGTCATTGTGGTCCTGTAGTTGGGACGGCCTGTATGCTACCGGTTGCCACCTATTCGGGTGGCGATTGCTTGTTTAACACTCGTAGAACACACAGCGGTGTTTACAGGACGATACGTGTCCACGATCGGTGCCGGGGTAGCACATGCGTATTTCCACGGTACATAACTATTGCTGCGTAACGTTGCCGATATATCGTATTGGAATTAACATGTCGGCGCCATACATACGGTGATGGTTTGTACATCGTCCTTTGCATGTCATGTTGGCTATACTCCTGTGGTACATTCTGGGACATTTTCGATTTGCATCGTTTTACGTCGCCACGCGCCTAGCCAGTGAGGAGCTCTCAGTACTACTTTGTGGGTACTGCTATACATCGCCTGTGGTTCCTATACTGTATGCCTACACATGTTATTCCACTCCGCCTGTCACATGCCACCTACATACACATTTTATAGTGCCACACACATTACACTGGCACAGCGGAACACGACACCCTCACCTCACACATAGACATACTGCCGCTTTGCAGGGGCGGTTGCACACAGTACCTACATTGACCACATCGCCGGTGGCGGTGTCTACCTCCGCCCTCATATCCTAAGAATATTACACGCATGTCCTGTTACTGTATCGTAGCCTGGCGATCATCCCGAATGGCGAATATGCATTTAGGTGGGTTGACCTTTCCATGGGTGGCGTTCCCTGCTCTGTCCACCCTCCCGGATAGTCGGGTTGTCGTTCAGTATGTTTACTATGTTGAGAGTTCGCATCTTACTGCATCTGTAACCTTGCATCCCTGTGATTCCCTGTTTAACTTGTTGTACTTTATATCTGTGTATGTGTACATATATTTCTACGTGTGTAATGATATCTATATCCATATTTGTGTATGCACATATGTACATATGTAGACACCTTGCGCTGAACGTGGCAGCATACGGCTATGCCATCTGCTGTCGGACCCGCATGCGGTTGAGGTGTTGGCATTCCATGCTCTGCTGGCTGTTGGTTGTGCAGTGTTTGGGTGCTACCTATGTTGGAGTCACACATGGGACCACCCATACAGTACACATTATGGGCAGACATGTTTGTGTGCCGTCCATTTCACTGTGTGTGCAGGTAGGGAGGTGTCAGTCCATGGGGCCTACGCTGTCAGAGTATGTGCTATACGTTCCCTCTTTGCCAAGGCATAGGCATATTGGGTACGCCTCCGTCTGCCTACTGGGGCTGGCACAGTGTGTTCATGGCACTGAACGCCCTGTGCCTGTGCTTGCCTTGGCAGTTGTGGCGGGCTTGGTGGCCCTACACCATTATGTCCCTGCGGCAGCTGTTTCCGCAGGATCATATTATGTAGCATAGCACATACTATGAATATGTGGGCACATGTGCCTGGAGAGTACTGCAAGGCTCCACCAGATGTATCCAAGCACCGGAACCGTGATTTCAACATCCCAAACACATGCTCTATGATTATTCTGGTTTGTCGTGTGCCTCATTATGGCGTTCTTGCATGTGTGTGTGTGCATTTCTGATGGGTGTGATCATCCACGGCTCCAATCGTAGCCAGCATCCCCACAAGGTGACCTTGTGTGATGCCCCCTGGCTTAATACCTGATACAGCTGTGAGGCATGCCAGATATGGGAGTCGTGGTAGCTTCCGGGCTGCCAGCACACACATCCATGATAATGCCCTGCACATTGCACCACGACCTGGCAATTGATGGAGGGAATCCCTTGCGGTTTATGTAGCGTCTACCATGCTCACCGGGTGGTGACTTGATTTCTATGTGCGTACAGTCTATCGCACCCAGTACCTCCGGGTATTGTGCCACACGGTGGAAGTGGCGCATATTGCTAGCCAACTCCTCCTGAGATCTGGGGAAGTATATATACTCATGGGCATGTCGTAACATGGCATCCAGAAACTGGTGTAGTATCCTGGATGCTGATGCCTGTGAGATGCCCATTATATCCCCAGTTGGCCTTTGAAAGGTACCTGTTGCCAGTATTCGCAAGCTTACACATACCTTTGTGTCCACTGGGATGGGCTCCCTCTGTTGTCTCTTGTTGTCAGGCTTGGCCGGCACAGGCCCACGATTTGGTGTAACGTGTCCCTGTCCACCCTGTAACGCTCTACTATCTCCAGGTCTTGCAGCCCCTGGTAGGTCACCCTTGGTCTGAACACTCTCCTTCTCCTCTGAGGCCTCCGGTAGTTGTCGGCACCCTCCTCCGCAACTCCGTCTGTCTCTAACACATGCTGATGCATCATGGCCACTGCAGCACCCAACATATACATTTTAAAAGTTCCCCATGTGTTTACACCGTAAGGCGCAGCGTTTGGGAATTCGCGCTGTGTGTTGTGTGCATTCCCACTTTATAGTGTTGTGCTGTACACCCGCTGATGTCATTGGGTGTGTCTCTGCTGCCGTATCTGTGGGTTATCTACCGTGTTTTACCGTTGGCACTGCAACGCTGTTGCCTTTGGTGTTACATTACACTTGCCTGCATTGGTTTAGCTTTACACCTTACTTTACTGTTTCTGCACGTTGCACCTACTATTTACGGGAGTGCATCCTGCAGGCACATGACATGTCATGCATTTTGTCTGCCGCCTCCGTTATGCTAACTCTCTCCTTGGCTGTGCTGTATCGGTTCTTCGCTCTTTGCATTTCTGCAACATCCACTACTTTCTTTGCATTCATATTCCTCCCCTTTCCTGTTTTGCAGATTTCTGCATGCAGAGTTGTCAGCTGCCGCCGATTGCTCTCCGTCAGTTGATTGGTGTTAATTGCTCATTACGACTCCAATTACACTGCTTCTGCATTTCCTCATATTCTCCGCATCACCTTCCTGTATCCATGGTTGTTGACGGGCCGTCCATGACTGGTTTGGGGAACGTAGTCATCCTCGTGCACATGCATCTGTGCGCGCATTGTATACTCTCAGTGCATCTATTTCCTCACACGCCGGTCCTGATGCTGTGATGTGCATTGTACAGCCCAGGTTTGCTGGGCTCCAATGTGCTTCCTCCTACAGCGGCACACCACTCTGCGATTGACAGGTATTCCCTCTAGGCCACTCCTCGGTGTTTTACTGCTGCGCCGTTTGGTGCAGCCTTACGCCAGCGGGGGGTTTGCGATTCAGTATTATCTGCCTCATTTGCATGGCATTGAGTACTAATACATGGTTACGGCGCCAGACACCGACGCCACTCCTTGGCAACCCTTGGGCTGTGGTTGTGGCTTTCCATTCATACTATGGTGTATTGTGGCTGTGATGCTGATGTGTCTTATACTGCTCTTTTATGGCATTGTCATATTACTTCATTGTTCCTCACCTTCTGCGGACATGTCCTGGGGTTCTGCTATAGTTTTTGCGTACATGACATTTATGTCGTTATTTACATTTTCTGCATGTTTTCCTTTGACATTCTCGGTTTCTTTCCACATTGCCATGTTGCACCACTATGACACATGACGTTGGCAGCCTTCCATTACTCCTATGTAATGTTTGGATATATGTAAACCGTTTTTTTTTGGTTTACATTGCCGTGCTGTTATGCTACACCCGCGCCACTTCGTGAATCGCTACTTGCCTTCATTTGCATGGTGCAAAACCGCACATGGGGTATTTAACATACCTACGCCGGAGGCGGTGCAACTCCGGCGTACGCCGCTGATGCACGTGGGTTTGGATCGTACCTGAATCGCCGGCGCCATGTCTGGCGTTGTGGCGCCTACGCCATGCGTGCGCCTGGCGCAAGGTTCATGAATCCCGGGGATAGTCTTAGTGGTGTAAGGCATACCTCTCAACTTCTTAAAACAAAAAGTCTGGACAAAGCCATAAATAATGGGGGGGGGACAATTTTTAAATAAAAATGTAGAAAGTTGCTAGATTAACAGGTTTTGCATTAGCATGAATTTTATGAAGGGGACGAAGTCTCAAACTCAAATGTCTGTCATTATTGACTGATATCAATGTACAATAATTTGGCAATGATTTGATATAAAGCCGCAATTTTATGAAAAACAGATCAAAAATTTGAGGCAAAAATTTGGACATTCTGTGAACATATGTACAGTTCTGAGGTATGGTGGAAGGGGAGTAGAACAGGATAATTTAGACTTTTGCATGGCCAAGAGTAAAATAATGTTTTAATCTCAACTAAAAACACAAAAACCCTTGCACGTACAGCAGGTGCAAATGGTCAAAAAGCATTCAAGTTCAAAACAAAAAAGGCCAGCACCAGGTGTTGTTTGCTGAATACTTTTATTCACACAATAGCATCATACCAGTTTCGGCACACTAGCCCTCCTCAGTGAATAAAGATGCCAACAAAACCATATGTTTATAAACAAATGCATCCATACTTCCTATTGTGTCATTTCCTGCAATTCAATTAACAAATTAGTAAACATATAACACAAAATAAAATACATCCACATTATAAGTGGTCATTTAAAACTGGTGAAAACAAATCTCCTAATTTCACAATCCAATATTTCTCCTCATTATTTAAAATAGAATGCCAGTCTAGTTTACTGGACCGATCTCCCTGTATCCTGTCAATCACTGTAAAGGAAAACTGGACAGTGGGATGAATAATTTGGTGTTTATATAAGGCATTATATAAGGCATTAGTGATCCGTTTATTTCGGATGTCAATATAATGTTCTGGCATGCGGATACATAGATGACATGATGTTTGTCCAATATAGAAAGATGAACAATTGCAGGTAGCCAAATATATAACCCAATCTGATCCACAATTTCCAAAACACTGTATGTCAAATACCTTGCCTGAGTTTTTACTTGTGAATTGTTTGGATTTACTATGTGTTTACAAAAGGAGCAGTGTCCACATGGTTTGGTTACAATATCCCTAATGAGATGAATGTTCCTACCATAGGATCCTGATATGCAAAAAACTGTGATTTGGTTATGTTCCTTATGTTCCCACACCATACCATAAAGAACATACCCAAATCGCAGTTTTTTGAGTATTAGGAGGATTTGTTCTGAGAAGGAAGATTTTGTTTCTTTCCAACAGGACATGATACATAGGTTCCAGAGTTACTGCCAACAAGATATACAAGCTACTAGTCAGTTTGCATCTGCTCAGGATAGATTACAACTTCTTGTATATAAGGACAGGACTCACACAGTGGATGCACAACCGATCAGATTTATAACTACCTATGGTAGGAACATTCATCTCATTAGGGATATTGTAACCAAACACTGGAACATTCTTATGGCAAATGAAGACTTGAATCATATGCTAGGGGATCAATGCTTGTTTTCATACCGCATGGGTAAAATACTGGGCTCTCATTTTTCACACTATAAGTGTAACAGTGGCTTATCTATGCGTTGTCAATTAACTATAACAGGGGACAAACCTTTGGGGTCATTTCCATGTGGACACTGCTCCTTTTGTAAACACATACTCATATCCAAACAATTCACAAGTAAAAACTCAGGCAAGTTATTTGACATACAGTGTTTTGGAAATTGTGGATAAGATTGGGTTATATATTTGGCTACCTGCAATTGTTCATCTTTCTATATTAGACAAACATCCCTTTCTCTATGGATCTGCATGTCAGAACATTACAGTGACATCCAGAATAAACGGATCACTAATGCCTTATATAAACACCAAATTATTCATCCCACTGCCCAGTTTTCCTTTACAGTGATTGACAGGATACAGGGAGATCGGTCCAATAAACTAGGCTGGCATTCTGTTTTAAATAACAAGGAGAAATATTGGTTTGTGAAATTAGAAGGTTTGTTTTCACCAGGTTTAAATGACCACTTATAATGTGGATGCATTTTATTTTGTGTTAATTTGTTAATTAAATTGCAGGAAATGACACAATAGGAAGTATGGATGCATTTGTATATAAACATATGTTTTTGTTGGCATCTTTATTCACTGAGGAAGGCTAGTGTGCCAAAACCAGTATGATGCTATTGTGTGAATAAAAGTATTCAGCAAACTCCTGGTGCTAGCCTTTTTTGTTTTGACCTTAATCTCAACTAAACAATTTCAAGTTCAAGGAATTCAAAATCTTGAAGCTTCTAAAAAAATTAAAGATATAAAGTTATCTGATTGCTGGATGGTGTGTCAGTATCTCTAGAATCCTCCAAAGGCAGGCGTCCTGTCTGGTGGACCCCAGCCATAAACAAACTATACAATAGAAGGAGGAAGCTACTACATGATAGAGCAAAATAATCCCAAAAAGGGAAGGCATCTCTGATCAGTATTAGCAAAAAATTACGGGCACTCATAAAATCGTCTAAGGCCAGCTTCGAGAGAAAAATTGCACAGGACACTAAGGATAATCACAAGGCTTTCTTTAGTTATGTTAGGAACCTGGGTGGGAATTCCCAGATATGCTCAGAATTAGTCCAAAATGACAAAAATACACGAACCCACAGACATTGCCAACATCCTAGCTGACAGGTTCAGCACAAACCCCCACCAAAAAGGGCAAATATCTATCCCAGCAGAGTGCTGCCCCCTGACAGCACAGATGCGCAGGTAGGAGCCGCCTCTCCAAAGCAAAAACACAGCATCAATGGGACCAGACGGTGTCCCGGGCTGCATCCTACATGAACTCCAAGAAGAGCTAAACCCAAACATAAAACTACTGTTCAATCTCAGCCTTACTACAGGATATGTACCCAAAGAGTGGCGTCCAGCAACAGTGGTCCCTCTCCACAAAGGTGGTGCCTCAACAGATCCTGGAAACTATCGCCCATAAGCCTGACTAGCTTGGTCTGCAAAGCTATGGAAAGGATCATCTTGGACCTCATAAATAAAGATATTGGGGACCTACAGACACTGGATCCTACCCAGTTCGGCTTTGTTAAGGGCAGATCCTGCCTCTTAAACCTGGTTGATTTCTTTGAACGGTCACAAAGGCCATTGATGAGGGAAGGTGGTCCACACAGCCTACCTAGACCTCACAAAAGCCTTCGATACAATACCCCACTCGGGCATTATAGATAAGCTCACCAGTTTAAATATAAACCCCTATGTCACTAGATGGGTTGCAAACTGGCTCAAGGACAGAACCCACATGGTTAGAATTGCT
This sequence comes from Protopterus annectens, assembly GCF_019279795.1. NCBI lineage: Eukaryota > Metazoa > Chordata > Ceratodontiformes > Protopteridae > Protopterus > Protopterus annectens. The sequence goes on from NC_056727.1 coordinate 281,129,881, forward strand.
GGAGCCATGTCAGACTCCAAACCAGTTACAAGTGGCATCCCACAAGGCTCAGTCCTGGGACCTCTCTTGTTTGGTATATATTTCTCGGAGGTACAGGCCAACACAGAAGGACTGTGGCTAACCAAGTTCGCAGATAACTGCAAACTACGCACCATAATTGACTCTCCAGCCGACACAAGCATCCTACAAAAGGGCCTCATAGAAACAGACAACTGGTGCCATAGCCATGGCCTCAAGCTAAATGCCAAAAAGTGTATAGTCATCCCCTTTGGCAAAACAAAATTCACAAATTACCACATAGGTGGTAATCCATTAAGTACGGAAGAAGTAATTAGGGACCTGGGGACCCAAATTGATAGCAATCTCTTATTTGAAAACCACGTGGCCAAAGTGGTTAGAAAAACATTTTATATAGCCCACCTAATCATGAAGGGATTCACATCTAGATCAGGGGAGGTCATTGTGCCTCTTTACTCATCCCTCATCAGGCCCATAATTGAGTACAATGCCCCTTTTGGGATGTACCTAAACAGACACCTGCAGCAACTGGAAAGACCCCAAAAGTACCTCGCCAAGAGGATCGAAGGGCTCAAACAGATGCCATATGCTGCCCGGTTAAAGAAACTCCAGCTCTACTCAGTGGCATATCGCCTGCTCAGAGGCGATCTGTGCCTGACGTATAAAGCCATGTCCAACCCGGAATTAATGGACATGCTGCACCTCAGAAAATCCAAATCCCATCGAGCTACGCGCTCGAGAGACTTGAACCTCAGCACTGAAATAAATAGGACATGCTGGAGGGACAGATTCATAACCCAGAGGCTCCCTTCACTCTGGAATAAAATCCCAGTCCAGGTTAGGCAGAGTCCCTCATTGACTCTCTTCAAGAGGATTCTTGATGAGTGGATAGGAGATCGTAGGTTTACCCCGAGTATCACTTCTGTGTCACTGTTAGACAGAGGCACAGTATACTAACCTCGAAAAAGGGCATAGCAAAATTAATTTAAAATGGGTGGCTAAAGCCAAACACACTCTGGCTAGGCTTATTATTGCCCTAGGGAAGATTAGCCTAGTATGAACCTATGAACCTATGCTATGCACTTTAGGCCGGAAGAATAGTTTCAGGTGTGACTTCTCAAAGAAATGGGTTTTAATATCCAAATGCTTTCACAAAGCTCAAAATTGATGAAGGACTGTCAAAGCATCATAAACAGATAAGAAAATAACTTTATTTACAGAAATTGAGTTTTATTTTTCATTAGGTGGAAAACACTTAAATCAAAGATTTAAAAAGCTGTAGAAAGAGTTTCAGTTATATTGTTATCATTGCCTGTGTTAGCTCCATCCCCTGAAAAGCTGAAGTATTTACTTAGTTTAATGTTCTGGTTAAGTAACCTGGTTTGTTTAGCTTTATGTGCTGTACACAGCATTATCTATTTTCCTCTATATATGATTTAAACATTTCCAATTAAAATCAACTTTAGAAAAACCAAAATAAGACACATGGAATCAAAAACAAAATAGATGTCCCTCTCACCAGGCTGTATAAGGAGAAGGTCATGGTCAGCTGTCTGTCAGGTGCCAGGATCTGCCGTATCACACATGCACTCAAATCTCTCAACAACAGGTACTGTTATGATTCCATTATAATCCATGTTAGTGTGAATGACTTGAGATGTACCTCTCTGGACTATATGAAAAGAGACATGACTGAGCTCTCGGACTATGTGCCTCAGGAAGGTATGTTCTTACCCTTAAGCAGCATTTTACCTTCACCTAGAATGATGCCTCAATACAAGCAGAAAATGATAGACTTCCGTAAATGGCTTAGTTTTTGGTGTCATTCTAAGGGGATCCAGTATCTGTCAGCCTGAGATGACATGATCGACAGACCACAATGCTTTGCCAGAGATGGTCTTCATCTGCCATCCCTGGGATTTCAGCTACTGGCTAAGGCTCTTGCCACCCCCATAGTGTCTTTTTAGGCAGTGTCACAAGGACAAAACTCCCAATAAAAATACCAACCAGAAACAACCTCAAGATCATGTTGCCAAACATTAGAAGCCTTAACATGAAACTGCACTCACTGGAAGCAGTCCTCACCCTGGAGGACACAGACATTTGTGCAGTCACAGAGACCTGGTTCAAGGCTATGGAGAGTACCCCAGCCACACCTGGTTACACCTCCTTCCACACATTCAGACCACAAACTGAAGGCAGGGAAAGTAAAGGGGGCGGGTGTATCAGTATTCATCAAGGAAAAATACACCTCCAGATTGGTTAAGCAGTATTCATCAAGGATATATACACCTCCTGATTGGTTAAACAGTATGACACCCTTGAGATACTTCAGGTGCAATTAACTGTTGATAGGACACCTATTCAAGTCATTGCCAGCTACAGAACACCCTCCATGAATCAGGACATCCTAACACCATAGTTTTGGGTGACTTTAACTACCCTAGCATTGACTGGGTGAATTATTCATGCTCAAACTCACTTGGCCAAAGGTTCCTCAACTTTGTCAGCTCTAATGCCCTGGACCAGCTGGTTGTCACCCCAACCAGGGGTGCCAACATCCTGGACCTGGTGCTTACAAATATGGGAGATCACTGTTGCTCCCCCACTGTGAGTTCATCCCTGATGAGATCTGACCATAAATCAGTCTCATTTAAGGTAACTATCACACCTGACCCTCTCCTATCAGCAACTAGACTAAAAAACTTCTCCAAAACAGATTATAAGCTCTTACAGGATGACATAAATACCTTCATTGCACCTCTCCCCTCAGATGGTACCAGTACCTATGCCAAGCTCTACACCAATGCCCTATGCAAGCACCTGTATAACTGCATTGACTTGGCAGTACCTGTTAGGACCAAAACAAGCTCTTCAAGGAAAAGCAAACCTGCCTAGTAAACAACCACCATAACAGGCTTTACAGTAAAAGGAAGAAACTGCTGTTCAATAGTAAAAAGGAGCGGTTCTAAACTGGAGATACTCCCTCCTCAGCTTAAATAAGCAAATATGACTTTTTGTGAAGTCTTCCAAGGTGAGCTACAAATCCGAGTTAGCTTTCTCAACCAAGGACAACCATAAGACGTTCTTTAGTTACATCCATAACCTAAAAGGTAAGGCTCAGATTTGTGCTGAACTGGTAGTTAATAGTAACACATACACTGAGCCAGTGGACATAACTAACATGCTAGCCAAAAGATTCGATGAAAACTTCAATCCCCTATCTCCACCACATGTACTTCATGACATCTCTACCGCCTGTCCCCTACCTTGTATCTCTAAAAAGCAGGTCATAAATGCTCTCTCTAACACCAAAAACACAGCATCAATGGAACCTGATAACATCCCGGGTCACATCCTACATGGGCTCAAACAAGAATTAGCATCACCATAGGCTACTCTTTTCAATCACAGTCTAAGCACCATCTTCATCCCAGCTGAATGGAAAACAGCCACTGTTATTCCCCCTCACAAAGGTGGTGCTTCTACTGACCCTGGGAACTACAGATCTATTAGTCTAACTAGCCTTATTTGCAAGGCCATGGAGAGAATCATCGCAGACCTTATCAAAAAAGATATAGGTAATCTCCAAACACTAGATCCTACCCAGTTTGAATTTGTCAAGGGGAGATCATGCTTGTTAAACCTAGTGGTTTAAATTTCTTGATATTTGGCCTCTGTCTAGTGCAGGAAATGAGCTATTAATTTGATGCTCATATAATATTGTTTATATTGTCATACATTTCATGTTTTTATTAGTATCTTGATAACCAAGTAGCACAAACAGAACTGTGTAGCCTCTTATGAAATTGAGAGAACAAAAACACTGCAGATAGTTTGTGTGTAACTTGAGTAGTTGGTGAGATACTATAAGTTGTTCTCAAAATATTGCAAACTTAATAGTTACTGTGCTTACTGTGATTTGTAAAAATTCAGTTTAAGACCTAGAACCTAAAGAATTCTGCCATTATAACCTGGTTCAGGGCTCCTGAGAGCACCCCAGCACTACCAGGTTATACCTCATACCATGCTTTTCGGCCCCAAAACTTGGACCAAACCACAAAAGGAGGGGGAGTATCGATATTCATCAAAGATACCCACACCTCCAGGTTGGTGGCAAAGCACGAAGCATCAGAGACTATCCATGTGCAACTAACAGTGGGTAAAACTGCCTTCCAGTTTATAGCCTGCTACAGACCACCCTCCCAAACCCAGGAACCCCACTCGGTCTTCCTGAGAACACTGGAAAATATGAAGGTCTCTCCAAACACTATTATATTGGGCGACTTCAACTACCCAAACATAGACTGGGAGCATTACTCTAGCTCCAACACCCTAGCCCAAAGGTTCCTAGAATTCATAAACTCAAATGCTATGGAACAACTTGTTACAACTCCCACAAGAGGGGAAAACATACTGGACCTGATCATCACCAACATGGGGACTCTATGATCCAGACCAGAAGTGTATCCCTCACTGGTAAGATCAGACCATAAACTGATCTCACTGGATAGTCACTGCTCCGTTTGTAAACACATACTCATATCCAAACAATTCACAAGTAAAAATTAGGCAAGTTATTTGACATACAGTGTTTTGGAAATTGTGGATAAGATTGGGTTATATATTTGGCTACCTGCAATTGTTCATCTTTCTATATTAGACAAAGATCCCATCCTCTATGGATCCGCATGTCAGAACAATACAGTGACATCCAAAATAAACGGATCACTAATGCCTTATATAAACACCAAATTATTCATCCCACTGCCCAGTTTTCCTTTACAGTGATTGACAGGATACAAGGAGATCGGTCCAATAAACTAGGCTGGCATTCTGTTTTAAATAACAAGGAGAAATGTTGGTTTGTGAAATTAGGAGGTTTGTTTTCACCAGGTTTAAATGACCACTTATAATGTGGATGTATTTTAATTTGTGTTATATGTTTACTAATTTGTTAATTACATTGCAGGAAATGACGCAATAGGAAGTATGGATGCATTTGTATATAAACATATATTTTTGTTGGCATCTTTATTCACTGAGGAAGGCTAGTGTGCCAAAACCGGTATGATGCTATTGTGTGAATAAAAGTATTCAGCAAACTCCTGGTGCTAGCCTTTTTTGTTTTGACCTTAATCTCAACTAAACAATTTCAAGTTCAAGGAATTCAAAATCTTGCAGCTTCTAAAAAATTAAAGATATAAAGTTATCTTATTGCTGGATGGTGTGTCAGTATCTCTAGAACCCTGATGCTATGCACTTTAGGCCGGAAGAGTAGTTTCAGGTGTGACTTCTCAAAGAAATGGGTTTCATTATCCAAATGCTTTCACAAAGCTCAAAATTGATGAAGGACTGTCAAAGCATCATAAACAGATAAGAAAATAACTTTATTTACAGAAATTGAGTTTTATTTTTCATTAGGTGGAAAACACTTAAATCAAAGATTTAAAAAGCTGTAGAAAGAGTTGCAGTTATATTGTTATCATTGTCTGTGTTAGCTCCAGCCCCTGAAAAGCTGAAGTATTTACTTAGTTTAATGTTCTGGTTAGGTAACCTGGTTTGTTTAGCTTTATCTGCTGTACAAAGCATTATCTATTTTCCTCTATATATGATTTAAACATTTCCGATTAAAATCAACTTTAGAAAAAACAAAATAAGACACATGGAATCAAAAACAAAATAGATGTCCCTCTCACCAGGCTGTATAAGGAGAAGGTCATGGTCAGCTGTCTGTCAGGTGCCAGGATCTGCCGTATCACACATGCACTCAAATCCCTCAACAACAGGTACTGTTATGATTCCATTATAGTCCATGTTAGTGTGAATGACTTGAGATGTACCTCTCTGGACTATATGAAAAGAGACATGACTGAGCTCTCGGACTATGTGCCTCAGGAAGGTATGTTCTTATCCTTAACAGCATTTTACCTTCGCCTAGAACGATGCCTCAATACAAGCAGAAAATGATTGACTTCAGTAAATGGCTTAGTTTTTGGTGTCATTCTAAGGGGATCCGGTATCTGTCAGCCTGGGATGACATGATCAACAGACCACAATGCTTTGCCAGAGATGGTCTTCATCTGCCATCCCTAGGATTTCAGCTACTGGCTAAGGCTCTTGCCACCCCCATAGTGCCTTTTTAGGCAGTGTCACAAGGACAAAACTCCCAATAAAAATACCAACCAAAAACAACCTCAACATCATGTTGCCAAACACTAGAAGCCTTAACATGAAACTGCACTCACTGGAAGCAGTCCTCACCCTGGAGGACACAGACATTTGTGCAGTCACAGAGACCTGGTTCAAGGCTATGGAGAGTACCCCAGTATACCTGGTTACACCTCCTTCCACACATTCAGACCACAAACTGAAGGCAAGAAAAGTAAAGGAGGCAGGTGTATCAGTATTCATCAAGGAAAAATACACCTCCAGATTGGTTAAGCAGTATTCATCAAGGACATATACACCTCCTGATTGGTTAAACAGTATGACACCCTTGAGATACTTCAGGTGCAATTAACTGTTGATAGGACACCTATTCAAGTCATTGCCAGCTACAGAACCCCCTCCATGAATCAGGACATCCTAACACCATAGTTTTGGGTGACTTTAACTACCCTAGCATTGACTGGGTGAATTATTCATGCTCAAACTCACCTGGCCAATGGTTCCTCAACTTTGTCAGCTCTAATGCCCTGGACCAGCTGGTTGTCACCCAACCAGGGGTGCCAACATCCTGGATCTGGTGCTTACAAATATGGGAGATCACTGTAGCTCCCCCACTGTGAGTTCATCCCTGATGAGATCTGACCACAAATTAGTCTCATTTAAGGTAACTATCACACCTGACCCTCTCCTATCAGCAACTAGACTAAAAAACTTCTCCAAAACAGATTATAAGCTCTTACAGGATGACATAAATACCTTCATTGCACCTCTCCCCTCAGATGGAACCAGTAACTATGCCAAGCTCTACACCAATGCCCTATGCAAGCACCTGTATAACTGCATTGACTTGGCAGTACCTGTTAGGACCAAAACAAGCTCTTCAAGGAAAAGCAAACCTGATAGTAAACAACAATAAAAGGAAGAAACTGCTGTTCAATAGTAAAAGGAGCGGGTTCTAAACTGGAGATACTCCCTCCTCAGCTTAAATAAGCAAATATGACTTTTTGTGAAGTCTTCCAAGGCGAGCTACAAATCCGAGTTAGCTTCCTCAACCAAGGACAACCATAAGGCATTCTTTAGTTAATCCGTAACCTAAAAGGTAAGGCTCAGATTTGTGCTGAACTGGTAGTTAATGGTAACACATACACTGAGCCAGTGGACATAACTAACCTGCTAGCCAAAAGATTTGATGAAAACTTCAATCCCCTATCCCCACCACATGTACTTCATGACATCCCTGCCACCTGTCCCCTACCTTGTATCTCTAAAGAGCAGGTCATAAATGCTCTCTCTAACACCAAATACACAGCATCAATGGGACCTGATAACATCCCGGGTCGCATCCTAGATGGGCTCAAACAAGAATTAGCATCACCATAGGCTACTCTTTTCAATCACAGTCTAAGCACCATCTTCATCCCAGCTGAATGGAAAACAGCCACTGTTATTCCCCCTCACAAAGGTGGTGCTTCTACTGACCCTGGGAACTACAGATCTATTAGTCTAACTAGCCTTATTTGCAAGGCCATGGAGAGAATCATCATGTACCTTATCAACAAAGATATAGGTAATCTCCAAACACTAGATCCTACCCAGTTTGGATTTGTCAAGGGGAGATCATGCTTGTTAAACCTAGTGGACCTCATTGAGACAGTCACAAGGTCCGTGGATGAGGGGAAGACTGTGCATACAGCCTATCTAGACTTGGCCAACGCACTTGACACTGTCCCTCATGCAGGCATCATTGACAAACTCTCCCAGACTCTCCCAGATAGACATCAATCCTTATATCATAAAGTGGGTTGTGAACTGGCTCTCTGATAGAACCCATACAGTCAAAATAGCGGAATCCACCTCCAACAGCAGACTCATTACCAGTGGTATTCCACAGGAATCTGTCATGGGACCTCTACTCTTTGGAATCTATTTTTCCAGAGTTCAAGCTAAAACTAAGGGACTGTGGCTGACAAAGTTTGCTGACAACTGCAAACTGGGTGCAGTCATAGAATCTCCCAATAAGTCAACATCCATCAACATCTTTTAAGAAAGTCTTACGCAAACAAATGACTGGTGCTAAAGTCATGGCCTCAAACTCAGTGCAAAAAAATGTATTAGCATCCCTTTCAGCAACAGTGATATTCCTGCAAATTACCACATCAATGGCAATACCCTAAGTACGTACTCAGTGGTGAGTGATTTGGGCACTCAGGTTGATGGTGACAGCAACCTTGCCTTTGACCACCATGTCTCCAGAGTGGAACGAAGGGCATTCTATATGACTCACCTCATAAGTAAGGGATTTGTCTCATACTCTTCATTCATTAAGCCAATAATTGAGTATAATGCCCTTTTGGCATGTACCTTTCAAAGCACTTGCAGCAACCGGAGAGATCAAAAAGGTTCCTCACAAAGAAAATTCAAGGTCTTCAGCAACTATCCTATGTGGATCAGCTGAAATCACTGTTACCTTATTCTGTTTCATACATACTACTCAGAGGTGATCTCTGCCTTGCATATAAGGCAATCTCTGACCCCGCTTTACTGGAAATGCTGCACATCTGCAAGTCAAATGACACACGGGTTACTTGCTCTAAAGACCTAAACTTGGTATGTGACATAAATAGAACCTGCTGGAGGGACAGATTTGTCTCCCAGAGGTTACCACACACCTTTGGATTAGACTCCCACTTCTTATCAAACAGAGTACCCATTGACCCTCTTCAAATAAAATCTGGATGATTAGATGGGTAACATATAAATTCACCCTGAGGGCTCCACCTGTGTCACTCTTGGACAGGGGCACTAGGTTGTGATCATGGAAACAAGAGTAAAATTTGACTAGGCTTGTAAGGGCCCTCAGACCATTAGCCTAGTAACGCCTTATGATTCTATGATCCTATTAAAAAATTAGACTGCAGTCTTTGGGTCTTATTGTGCTATTTTATTTTATTTTTGAGGTTTCCTTGGTTTTGTTTTGCTACATTAAGATATTTGACAGCAGTTACTTTATTTTTGACAAAATTCAGTTTCACTTTCAAAGACTAGTTTCATACAAGAACCTGTAGTTTACTTTTGTACTGTCCCGTGTTGCTTTTGTTCATCAAACTGAAACAAAATTGCAATGTTGTCATGCATGGGAACATTAGTGAGAATAAAATGTTGCATAATTCACCATCTTAGAGGCCCATGCCACATTAAACAATCTCTGGCTAGAGGGTAGCACTTAAATGTATTACACAATAAAAAGAAGCAGTTCCATGGGGTGCAGTCATCCCTTTACATGACTACTGCTGAACAGCCAAAATGCAGTAACAGTCTTCAGCTTTTAACACAATCCCTTCAAGTTACAAATGCCAGCTACAATTACTGTTACGAATTACATCGTGATTATTTTTAGGACTACTCAATGTTCTGAACTAAGATCACTGTCACAGCAGCCTTAGCTATATGGGTCATATTATGTTAAGGATATAACAGCTGGCCAGCTTCCAAAGCTTCAAGGCACAATTCGTGCACCAAGCCAATAGTCAGGTAGCTGAGCATATTAAGGAGTGATTTGGACACCAAGCCCTTCATACCTTTCCTGACACCAAATAAGGTTCATCTTGTGAGTTTTTGAGGATCGAAGGTTGTCTTAACACTTTTCATTGCTGGGCAGATAAGTTCCATTTGGGAAAAAAAACTATTTGCTTTTTATGGCATAAATTGAATTTTTCTTTCTTTGAAAAAATACTTTTTAATCCAGTCTTTATTGATTGCCATGTGATTTTAGTAACTTTCAAACAGAAGTGTTGCTTTTTACTTTTGTAGAAAAATGTTGTTTAAACTAACTTAAAATAACTTCTTCTGAGATAAGCATTGTGTTGTTTTACTTTTTGGGGGGATGAGGTAAGTGCTTTCTACTGTTGATGAAAAAAGTTACATTTTAACTAATTACATATTTTACTGACAGCTGACTACTGCTGCCAGGCTTCCCTGGGAATCAGACGTTTTTAACTATGGAACACCCCATCAGTTCCTCTCTTTCTTCTTCTTCCAGCCAAAAAAAAAGAAGAACATTAATAAAGAGCCTTAGCCTCAACAGCAGTCTGCTAAAGTGCCTCAGTCACAGATGGGTGACTCTGCTGTGGCCATTTTTGGTTTCTCAAATCATTCATCATATTTCTTGGCTCCCTCTAGTGTAGTCCCTACAGCCATTATGGACTGAGGGTGAGACATGTCCTCTGGGGCTGTTAGAGTGCCCTTCAGTCCTGGGAAATTAGGCAGGGAACACCTCTCTGTCTAGCCACACTGATATGCCTATCTATAGTGAGGTCTTTATGTGCAAACGTAGGTCTGCTTCTTCAGAAATTCCTGTCAAAAAGAAGCAAAAACTTAGAGGTATATCTTCTACTGTCTCAGTCACTTTGGACAAGAGAGATTTTTGGGGCATAGCTGAAGGATTAGTTCAGGCTTTTGAGTTCTCAATTTCTGTTGCTACAGTTAAGAGAACAATTGACTCTTCTTTTTCTGAAGAGGTTCATGAATTTGAACCACAAAATGGTTGTGAATAATTATATATATTTTTGTCTTCTCATATTTCTGATTCAGATTCTGAGGAGAATATAGCTTCTGCCTCTCCCTTTGAAGGATTCACTATTTCTGAAACTATTTCCAGAATGAATCAGTTGTTTCAATGAGAATATAATGAAATTCCACAGTTTTTCAGAAGTATTATGATTTATTACAACCAAATTTTCCTAACCTACTGTAATACTGCCTTATCTTTCAGCATTGGAGGATGTTTTTGCCACAGCCTGTAACTTGCCAGACAGCCAACCTGCTGCCCCCAAGAAAGCAGATAGATTGCATGAAGTTCCTTGGCCTTTTACGTTTTTATATATTAATCCCAAATCAGACCCAGCAGCCATTGTTCTAGTAAACCCAAAAGCTGCTAATCATCTAATTAATACCAATCTCTCTCCTTCTGGCAATGATGGCAAAGCTTTGGAGAGATGGAGGGAAAATCTGTATTCTTCTGCAACATTTATTTTTAGAATTCTCAACTGTCAAGCTCATGTGCTAAAGTTTATTCTTGCCTCTTTTGAGAACATGAGGAATGTTATGGCATCTGTTTCTTCTTCTGTGGGAAAGATTTTTTGTATAACTTAAGGTATTTTGTGCCTCACATTGCTATCCATTATCTAAAATCTGCTTACAATTCTGCTGATGCCACTTACAGGGCTACTACCACTGGAACTGTCATGAAGAGGTTCCCTTGGTTGTGTACTCAAAACTTTCGGGGGGATAGACAGAGTGTTAGTTTTTGGACCATCTGCTTCAGAGGTTCTTAAAATTATGATGAGAGAGGTTAGCTGATTCAAGAGCTTTCTCAAATTGTTCTGCCTTCCATTTCCAAGTTTACTAAGGGGTCTAACCTTAACCCTACAACTCTTTTCCAAAAACAAAATAAATACAGCATGCTGCTGCTAAGAAAATGATTAGAAAGCACTGGAAGCATTGGCCAAGAGATTCCAAAATGAAAGTAGGACCCCTCTTACACACACAGACAAAAATGTCATAAAAATAAGTCTGAATAACTATCTACAATACTCCTACCCCAACTATGGCAAACTCTTAATCCTTCCAAAAAGTCTGAACCTCCATTTCTCTCTTTGGCTACAGATAATTCTGACATATTGGTTTTAAAAGTTATCCATCAAGGTTACAAATGGCAGTTGGAATCTTTCCCTCCTTTTTAAGAGATCCCCTGTCATCCACCAAACCAAAATCCTCTTTTTCATCCTGTCAATCAGACTCTGCTATCTCAAGGGTGGTAAAAGTGGACCCTCTTCCTCAACTATGAGAAAGGTTTTATTCAGTAATGTTTCTGGTACCAAAGAAAGAAGATCCATAGAGACTCATTCTGGGTCTTTCCTTTTTAAGCCTTTTTGTGATAGTGCTCTTGTTCAAAATGTTATCCCTTTGTAACTTATTACCTCTCATTTCCCATTTCAGGTTTCTGGTGACATTAGATTTAAAAGATGCATGTCATCATATTCCTATAGATCCATATTTCAGATGTTTCTTAAGGTTTTCTGTGTCTGGATCACACTATCAACTCTCTGTATTATACTTTGGGATATCCTCTACTCCAGGGGTATTCACAAAGTGTCTAACTCCTTTGAAAGCCTAGTGCAGATGGTAAGGTACTCAAATGTTGCCTTACGCAGACAGCTCACTTATCTTTGCAGAGTCTTTTTTCAAACCATCAGGAATTTCTCAGCTGGTGAGGGATTTCCTACACTGATGAGGTTCCAGTAGAAATTACAAAAGTCTTGTTTGACTCCTCACATGATTGTTTTCCTGGGATGTCTCCTAGATACTTCAGTTCAAACAGCTTTTCTTTCATTGGACAAAGTAGATTTGTATCTAGATCTTTTTTTGAGTTTTTCCACTCAGACCACTGTTTCATCAACAGAAAATTTCAAGATTTGGGTCTAGTGGCCTCTGTGATTCAAATGGGTCATCTAGCTAGATTCCACATGAGAAAAATTCAATAGCATCTAAAATCTGTATGGTCACAACATCAATAACACATGGCATTCCAGATTCCAGTTCTGCGGTTTATGAGAAGAGAGATGTTTTGATGGAGAAACCAAATAAATTAAAAGCCAGGTCTCAATTATCTATGGTCCACAGGACGATTACAATAGTTTACAGACACCATGGTGATGTGGTACATAAAAACATGGGGTAAGGGACCAAATCTTATCCTCTGTGCTGACTCACCATGGTAGGCTGAGATATAGCTTTTCAGCACAGTCTTACTCTACATGCATCTTACATACCATCAGAGCACAATTTTGTGTCAGGCAAGTTGAGCAGGACCAGAACCAGAATAGAAACTCATGAATGGAAATTGAACTGGGGGTCTTCCAGGAATTGATCCAGCCATAGAGTACAGTTCAAATAGATGTTTTCACCTCCACTCACAACAATCAGTTGTCAAAAGTCTGCTACGGGGCTCCAAGCAAATAGGGCTGGAAGGCAGATGCTTTTTCTTTTCCTTGGATAGGAATGTTCCTGTATGCTTTTCAATTTTCCCACTACAGTTTGAGGTTATTTTGAGAATTCTGAAAGACTATCCAAAGATCAATGTAGTGACTCCCTTCTGGCCCTGCTAACAATGGTTCTGTCTTCGTTTGGAAATAGACAGGGGCAATTACCACAAACTTCCTTGCTGCCAGGACATACTCACTCAGGACAAGGGATGCTTGACATATCCTGACCCAAAATAACTGCCAGTAACTGCCTGGATGATAGAATCTTAATAACCTTTAGACACCTATTTTCTGCATATGTTCAGCAGGTAATAAAGGAGGTAAGAAAACCAGCTACTTGAAAATAATATGTTAGCAAACAGAAAATAGTTTCTATTTGGTGCCAAGACAGGTACCATCACCTTTTTAAGGCTAGAGTTTCATTGGTTCTACATTGGTTCTACATTATTTGTGTGAGTTACTATCCTCTGGTGTGTATTACTCCTCTGTTAAGGTTCATTTGTCAGCCATTTCAGCATGTCTGCCCATGGATCCCCCTCTTTCAATGCAATCACAAGTAAAAATGTTTTAGAAATGGGTGTTACATATGAAGCCTCCTGGAAAGATCCTTTGGATCTTAATTCTATGTTGTAAAACTAACTCTTACACCATTTGAATCAGCTCATCAGGCTGGCTTGAGATTCTTAACATGGGAAGCAGTCTTACTGATTGCTTTGACCTCTGTATGGAGTATCTGAGTTGCAAACTCTTATAGTGCATCAGTCTTATCTCATTTTCCATAATGACAGGATTTCCTTGAGAAGTAATCCTTCATTATGCCTAAAGTGATACACAAGTTTACTTTAAGCCAAGCTATTCATCTCCCTGTCTTCTTTCCAGAACTTAAAAATGAGGGAGAAAGGATACTTCATATGCTGGATGTCCACGTACAGCTTAGGTATTATCTTGACAAAGTAAAATCTTTTAGATACTCTGATCAGTTGTTCATTTCTTGTGAAGGTAAGAAAAAAGGACAACCCAACTCAAAGCAGACTATTTCCATGCAATTGCCTCATGCTATTACCTTTCATTGTGCTCACCACAACAATGCAATTCCAAGCAGGATCAAGACTCATTCTACTAGGGCCTTGGCTTCATCTGTCACTTTTTGGAAAGGATTGGATTCCAGAAGTATTTTAGAAGCAGCAGCTTGGTCCTCTGTGCATACCTTTACAAAGTGCTATGAATTATATACCTTCTACAGGTCTAGAACAATATTTACTAGGACCTGGGTCCACATCCTTTCTCTTCCTCCTCCTCCTCCCAGTCACTCTAAGCTATGATAGCTAAGGTTACTGCAGCAGTGATCTTAATGAAGAATGTAGTTCAGTTGTGTACATAAACTTACCATAATAATAGATGTTTGAATGATTACTGTTGCGTAGCTGACCCCCCTTACTAGTGTATGCATTTTTTGCCAATATATATATATATATATATATATATATATATATATATATATATATATATATATATATATATATATATATATATATATATACACAATATAAGCCACGGTGGTGCAGCGGTAGCATTGTCACCTCACAGCAAGAGGTTCTCCCGTTTGATTCTCGGCTGGAGCACCTTCTGTGTGGTGTCTGCATGTCCACCCCATGGTCGAGAGGTGTTCAAAAGACATGCGTGAATGGGCATGCTGTCGTTGAAGGTTAGGTGTTGGGCTGGCACCTTGGCACTGTAAACATCTACTGCCAATCATTAGCGGACCAAAGTTCCGCTGTGGCGACCCCTAACCGGGAAAAGCCAGAAGAAGAACAACAACAACACACAATATATTTTCCTATCATTTCCCTTATTGGTGCCTTATCCTCTCTCTGTTACCA
Source organism: Protopterus annectens (assembly GCF_019279795.1). Taxonomy (NCBI): domain Eukaryota; kingdom Metazoa; phylum Chordata; order Ceratodontiformes; family Protopteridae; genus Protopterus; species Protopterus annectens. Next base: position 281,144,993 of record NC_056727.1, read on the forward strand.
TGAAAGGTCTGAAAGGCTTGGTGCCCAAACCACTCTTTTTTTTCTCAGCTCAGCTCAAGCTGACTAATAGTTTGGGCTTGTGGAAGGTGCCGGGAAGCTCTGGAAGCTGGCCGGCTATTATATCCTTAGTAGGATATAAACCCATACGGAAGAAAAAATAATTATAATGCTGTAACTTCTGTGAGGTATTGCTTCATTTGGAACTTAAGTAGATAAATCATTTGAATTTTATTATAAGCAACCATTCAAAGAAAATATAAAACAGTTAAGTGTCAAGAGCTAGGGAAGGTTGGTTATCTGATGAGCATAAATAAGTGCTATAGTCTTTGTTTCCTTTATAGATTTGATAGGTTCATGTCTGATTGCGCTGTGTTATAACTGTGATGTAGTTAGAGAAACAAATATGAATTTGGCTGATTTCTACCTGGAGTGTATTACTGTTGCATCTAACTAGCAGGGGGTACAGCTACTGGTGGCGAGGTAATTTATCTATTGTGAGACATGCTCAGCATCAGGTAGTAGATGCAGTTTGAGAAGTTATGCAAGGTAGACTTCAAAGGCAGGAAGATCATAATGCCTTTTTATCAGGAACTGTTCAGACCCCCATTTCATGTATTCTATTCAGTTTTATGTGTCATTTAGGGAAGAGGAAGGCACAATAATGAAAGTGATATGGAGCAAAGTGGCCTGCACAGTGACAAAATAATGGAGATAAGATATGAAGACAAGCAAACAGACATCCATTTTTTTCCAGAGGAAAACAGAACAGACAAGAGCTCAATTGTCAGCATATAAGGTACTAAGGGGTAAATATGATGACTACAGTGGAAAGTTAGAACAGAAACTGAAACAACGCTAAAACAGCAACAAAACACATTTTAATTTTGATAAAAGGAAATACTTTTCTACAGAAGAAATGTCTAATAGGAAGAACCAATAATCAGAATTTGTGACAGAAGAAAAGCCATCCTTATGTGATATAAGATTCCTGATGAAATATGCTAGAAAAGAGGTGGCTGCCACCTTAAGATCATAGGAACATAGGATATACAATAAGGTTAATCAGTCCAATGACCAAGTGTACCTAACCAAATAACCACCCTCAGACTCAACCTCTTTCAAGGAGGGCTGTTAACCTAGTATAAATGTAAGGGTACTCATTCAGGTTTACAGGTTATGTTTGCAGGAAGCATTGCTTGGCCTGCAGAGGAAGCATATTCCGGAGCAGGGGGACACTGGGTGAAGAACCTATCCTTCCATGGTGTCTTATTTATTTGGTTATACAAGGTAATATCACTAGTTCTAGTATTACAGCAAGCTAACAGGTCACACAGAAAAAACACAGGAAAAAACATCAAAAAGGCTATGACATTAGGGGCATCACTGTGTGAAATACTTTCAACCTCCTTAGACAGATACCCTTGGCAAATATGTAAATTACTTCTTAAGGACATATAGACAAAACATTCGTATGTTCTTATGAGGGAACTTGCATATTTCTCATGTGTCTCAGTCTAAGCAGGTTTAAGGTATTAACACACAGTAAAGTCCCTGGTTTGCCAGGATGGTTCTAGTATTAACTACACTATGTGACCTACTGTGAAACAGAAGGTCAGGAATAATAGGATCTCTAAGGAAATGTAAGTGAGGCACAAATCACCAATCACACAGAATACATGGACAAGGCCTTCAGTCTCTCCTGGGATCTACAATTTTTGAGATCAGAAATCTCTACCTACTGTTTTAGTTGGTATTGGGGTATTGTGAATGTTATAAGCTTCAAGGGCTTACAGTTTCCTGAAGGGGATAATACTACATTTCTTGTTTTTTAGTTTCAGCACTTTGATATGAGCATTATCAGGAATTGTGACAAGTATACCTGTTTGCAGTTGTCAGTAAATACAGTCAACCATAGATCCTTTCTATGGTTTTCAGTTTTTAAGTCATATACATAAATTCCAAATAGGAGAGGAAAAAACACAAGTCTTGGGGCACCATCAGATACCTTCTCTCTGTCACAAGAGGCATCTGCTACATGGACAGTATGTAGTCTGTCCTTAGTCCATCTGGCTATCCATCTTACCACATGGGGATCAATATTTCAGGTCGATAGTTTCTTTACAATTACTTATGTGGTATAGTATCAAATGTCTTTGCCAGATCAAGATAAGCATGATGAACAACATGACCACTGTCAACCTCTTGACTGATGTTTTCAAAGAAGTTGACAACATTTCAAAGGCATGATCTGCATTTTACAAAGCCAAACTGTTTTTGGCAAGCCTAGAGAGTTTTTTGATATCATATTTTATGAGGTCAGTAATGACGGACTCCATGGATTTACAGGTCAGACTCATAAGTTTGATAGACCTGTATTTCTAAGGTCAGTGATGGGAGTATCTTCATGGGGAGGCATCAACACAGAAGTGTTTCAAGATTCGGGAACATTGCCTATAATTAGGTGTAAGCAGTTTAAGGAGGGGTTCAGCAAGTGCATGCTTGACATTGCTTCTTGGATAAACTGGTATGCAATTAGGACCCACAGAGCATGTGCTATAGGTCTTTAAAAATATCTTAATGACTTATTCCTTTATAAGGATAGGGGTGGGGTGGGAGTTTTGGGGGGAGAAACTGACAAATTTGTCAGCTTGTATATTTTCAGTATCATTTGGGTTGCAGTGATGTTCACTGCAGTGAAGCTCACATCAATGTTCTGATTTTTCTTAGTTTTCTAGCATAGTTTAAGGACTTGTAATTATCCTCTTTCTCAAATGATAACCTCAGTTCATAGATCCTTTCCTGACCCTTATAGTGTCATTCAACTTCTTAGTGAGTTTAAAGTTTCCATTGTATTTGGTTTTAGTAGGGACTACTAGAGTGATGCAGTTGTCTAAAATGACATACAAATCCTTAGTGTAACTGATTGCATTTTCAAGGTCAACTATGGCAATGTCATGGGTAAATTTAGAGATTTTTGTCATATAATTACATAATGTTCATCTGTTTGTAGACTCTAAAGATGGTGGAGGTTGGTTAAAATGGGAATGTTATATCTGACAGTAAATGTCAGAAGTTGGTGGTCTGACTTAAATGGTGAGGGACAAACCACAGGCTGGGAACATGTAGGTACTGTGATAGTAAGGACCAAATCAAGAACATGTCATGGGTTTGAAGGCAAATTGAACCAGGGAGTTTTTTTTTTACCCAATCCAAGCATCTTTGAGAATTCCATACATTTCAGGTGTAGGTACTCCAGTCTCTGAAGGGATATTCACAGTCACCAAGGATTACAAAGTTGTTTCTTATAAAAATATCTTCTAAGAATGCCAGGAATTGTGCAAGATCATCTGGGGTAATGGAAGGAGATTTGTAACAGGCTATATAAGTTGGAAGCTTTCCTTGCCCAAAGTAAAATGGATTTCTAAGAACTCTCTTTTGTAGTCACTGGGTATCATTCTAAAAGAGGTGTGGTCACTGATAAGCACCAATATTCCACTGCAGTTAGCAACCGGCCTGAAGGCATAGTAGGCGCAAAATCCAGGCACAGATGAAGTGCTTTCCTTACATTTGAGCCATGTCTCAGTAACTACACACAGGAATACATGCCTTGCAATCACTACACTAAAAGATTAAGCTCTTACATATCATTTTTTTAGTCATGAAACTACTTAGTCTTTTATTGATGTGACTGCCACTCTTGGAATTCACAAGAGACATGGTTTGTTTGTTTGTTTGTTTGTTTGTTTGTTTGTTTGTTTTTTATTATTATTTCTACTATAATATGGTTTGTAAGGTCTTATTGTACCAACTGGCTTTGTGAGTGTATTCTTGCAGACTGTACGAGAACCCTCACCTTTAATAAGGAGAACCTGACATTTAATGAGTCATTTATTTACTGTGTGTGTGTGTGTGTGTGTGTGTGTGTGTGTGTGTGTGTGTGTGTGTGTGTGTGTGTGTGTGTGAATGTGTGGTGTTCCCAATTTTGCCTCACGTGTTTTGGCTGTTCCTCATAAATGTTGTGGTTTTCTGGTTCATTCTTGTGTATTGCAGCAGATAAATAATTATAGAAGTATGATTCAGGCTTTATAGCCATCATAAAATACTTGCTAGTGCAAATCTTATTATTCTAGCAACTTTTAAAGTATACAAATATATATTAGTATATAAGTAAATAAGACCACTATTTAAAATATTTCACTGGTTTTGGGTCTTTCTTCTTGGTTCTTGAGGTAAGGGGTAGAGAGGTCAGGGAGTTGTAATGGACTGCACTGTATAATTCTGACAGCAGCAGGCTATGTATTTATTCATTCATTTGATCACAATTAGACATCTGAGGTGTATACATCATACAAGGGACTGTAATTGATGATCACATCTGCTTGCTAGGGAAATGTATTATTGAGCCATTTATTATATATTCACTCATTTAATAGTAATCAGATATCTGAGGTGTACACAGTTACTAAAGTGGCTGTAGTTGCTGGGTAAGGGTAGGTGCTGACTGTAGATGAAAATGACTGCCCATGCTGTCAGGAACAAGTTAAACAGTTATTAACCTGACTTTACAGAACTAGAGCTTTGTGTGAAACAAACGGGAATTCAGTGTGGATAGCTTTTTGTGCTGTACGTTCACTAAAATGCAATGAAAAACACATTTCTGTTGTTTCAACATGGAATTTACTTTAAATTTGACTGAGCAATAGTTGAGTCAAATGAAGCTGTTTGTAATGTGCTTTGCAATATCCGTTACCATAGCATTTTGATAGTAAGCTGCTTTTATGCTCATGCATATATAGAGCATCATCTGATAATGCAATGTGACTGCAGCTTTGTTTATTGTAACTTAACTGATATGCAAAGAAAAAGCTATTTTGGGGTTTAAATTCAAAAAGAAGTACTAATAACTGCCACTGAATAGTAGAAAAGCAGTAGTTGTCCTTTTCCTACTTGACTCATAATATAGTAAAAAGTTATGAAATGTCATGTCTTCCCAATTTAGTTACCTACCAGGTCCACTTTTAATAGAAAAAGCAATATTTTATATGCATTTTTGTTTTTACATAAAGCATTTTGTGATAGTGAGATGTGATTTGACTTTCTGAGTTGTAAGAGAAATGTTTTCTTTTTAGTAGTAACATTTACACTGTTGTAAATTTAGGGAAGACGCTGTAATATAATAAAAGTAAAATGTAGTTGTGTTCTGCTACCAGTCTCTGCATCTTATCTTCCTTGCCCATGGATATACATAATTTATGCTAATTAGATGTCAATGATTTTAGCCAAATGACCCAAATTTTCATGAGTTTTACCCCTCATTCTTCCCTCTGGAAGTTGAGAGGCTTGTCCTTATCTGGCACTTGCACAGAATGTTTCAGCATGTCTTTTTGCGAGTCCCTCAGGGTTTTGAGCACCAGGTCATTTACTACAACATGGAATACTATCATGTTGTAGTCATACTTGTCAGTAGAAAGGGTCATAAGAGCCCTTGATATATCAGCAATCCTGACTCCCAAAAGGCAGCTGATTGTAACCATGTCCTTATTTAGCCTGATGAGTGAGGAATCTGTATGTATAACAACAGTCACCAATCACTAAAACATTCTTGCCAAAAGCTAGTTAATTAGTACTAGGTATAGGGCTGGATTGTTGTTTGTGACTTGCTGATATAGGAGGGCATGGTATATAAGTACTGAGAGGCTTATGCTGATACCTATTTAGTAGTTCTAAGAGGCTTGGGTAAAGACTTTTAACAGCATTAGCATATGACCATTTGGATATATCTGACAATACTGCATTGGTTTGGGTAGGAGTATGATGATGGGATGTGCAGTGTGTGCTGTGAACCAAGAGAGAGATGTCTCCAGATTTGATAAGTCTGCATATGACTTACAGATAGAACTTACTAGTTTGATCAAAAGTTTATTTTCAGCGAGCACAAGGCAGTTACTACACTGTCTAAGATTATCAAGTGCTAGAAGGCTGGCAATGGAAATGAACTGGTTCACTGACCCTGACCCTCCATAATGTAAAGTTCATTGAGCAGTAAACAGTAAATTAAGGAAAAATTTAGGGTGGGTTAACACAACAGAGAAGCTTGAGGTCATACTTACAGTTTCCTGGTTACAAAAGTTAAACAACAGTCACTTAGAGTAGCAATGTACAGCCCAGTGAACTCATTTCAGCTTGAGCAGATCAGCACAAGCTGGTTTAGTCCTGTCCAAAATCAGTCCTAAAGCCTATAATTACAGAAAACATGGTTTGGTGGTATTGATTTAGGGGGAAAAGTTGAAATTGCACTCTCTAGTCGCTATTCAGCTACACCTCACATGGCACTGCCATCACTACCACCTTTGCACAGTAAATAGCAAACATGCAGGCAGAAAGAACAGATCAAAAATAGCTACATAGAAATTAAAGCAACTAGTCTTCTCTCACCAGAATAACCACTATTATCTCCAAGGTGGCCCCCACACATAGCTAAACAGGCTGTTTCCAGATGAAGTTTAAAAAGTAAACAGAAGAAAAACATGCTCAGACCAGTTAATATTTGGTTATCAGCAATATGACTGCAAGTGTAACATAAAACTGTACCTTCTTGAGTGGATGAGCTTCAGCAGATGTCCAAAGAACCACTTAATAGTTCTCTCAGTGAGTGCATGACATCAAGGCTCTTCTGAGGTTTTCTGCAACACTCAGGAAGACTAAATACAGTTACCTTCTGATGCCTATTGCATGCAAATTTAATGTAAAACATAAGCTGTCTGGCTGCAAATGCCATTTATTACATTGTTAAAAATGAGAAGGGGCCACAATTAAAGAATATTTTTAAAAAAAATACTCCAGAGATTTCCTTAAAACTCTAAATTGCTTTCTGAAAAAGATATACTCAGGGAATCATTAACTAAAGGGTAGGACCTGCACTATGCCTACACGATGTAAGCATGTTAGTGCAATGAGTAGCAGCGCTAATTAAATATGCCTGAGGGCAGAGGCTCATCATGCCTACACATTTGCAAGCACCTTTTCATGGCCAGCAACACTGTTCATAAGGACAGAATGTAAACAAAATGCCTTGCATATAGGCAATGCTCGCATATGAGTATGCGCTGCAGACTAGATATATTAAAGGCAAGTGCAGGGAAAGAATAGAGAAGCAGGAGAAGTGAAATGGGGGAACTGTACATTAAATTCTGATATACTAAATAATTAATATCAAAGGGGAAATGTTTAAAGTGTACTCATATCCCACATACAAATGAGACAAAGGTGTATAACAAGCATTTCTGACAAAAATCCTGCAATATTGACATGATAATTAATATCAATGTCAATCCTGCACTTAAGAACATAAATAAAAATGGACATACTAATAAAGGATGTGATAGAGACATAAAGCTGCAGTGCAACAAAGGGGAGTGAAAATCTGATATACATGTTAATTAAATGCTGAGTTGAGATAACAGTTAAGGACCTAAGACACTTTATGGGATGAATGCATAGACTGCAGTTATTGCATATGAAAGATATATAGAGAGAAATTATGTACACAAGCTGACTCCACTGTTGTATTCTCCACATCAGTATATATACACAAGGACAAAAGGACCTTACAGCTGTAATGTCAGATACATCAGAAATGGACATGTTTTTGCAAAGAAATGACAGTGACAGTGACACCAATAGTGGTATCAGGAGGAAAGAGATGCATCACTTACAAGCAAGTAATACACAAGCAGATGTTGTGTAGTGATGTAAGTGCTAAATAGTAATTGAATAACACACAATATACATAAGTGACAAATGACAAGACAGAGTGGATGACATGTCATGAGCCCAGTTTTGCCACTGTTGATTTGCAAACATCCCCGACATTGTAATGCTGGATGCACTCACATGGAATTACATGTAGCAGTAAGATAGCAGCAACACAGTAGAACATGTTATAACAGAGGACCAATCATGGTTTCTGATGGTCTGGCAACATGCCATTTAGTAAGAAATATTTATTGAATCACTCCTCTGCCATTAAGTTGTATAGTGTGATGAAACTGATTGCACTATTCAAGATGCGTTTGGATGATGACATGCAATACAGAGTATAATTATCTTGCAAAAAGATAATGCATGTGAGCAATGAATGACATAAGAAAATTTCACATCATGTCATTCTGAACACATGCCAGGACACCTAGCAGAGACGTGCATAACAATAATGGTTAAACAGAAATCTGTTTATCAGTCATGTCATGAATAATACCCTTAAAGGGATTACAGCACTTTCCTATCCTATAATGTATATGGAGACCTACCTTGCAGGAAAAGCCCTGAAAAAAGGTGGCCCTCTGAGTGTACCAAAACTACTGTCTGTGTGTAAGCCGCTGTTGTCTGACAGACATTACCAAATTCAGACCCCTACCTAGGCTCTCTCCAGACCTCTGTATTGACTGCATGTGCCACATCAGACAACAATGGAAGCTGTTACAAATAACTGAACTGCATGTGTGCATTAAGACAGGAGTTATGAATATATTATGAATGGTTGCATTTATTTAAAATGCTGGAAAGTAGTTACATGTGTTACTGTCCACACAACAGTGAGCAATACAATGTGAATGCTACTTCAAAAGGAAGCTCTTTCCATCATGTAGGACACACATTGTCCCAGACTTGAACCACAGTCTATCTGTGTAGGTATGCCATACAAGCCAATACTCAATGCAAGTGCACAGCACAACATGCCCTGAATAACCATTGCACTGCCATGCTATCACTACTAGTGATGATATATCATTGTCCAAAATAACAATAAATAACAGTAACTACATACAAAAGTGTTTATGCAACAATCAGTACATTCATATAATCTTGTCCCTTTCAGGAACTGGGCAGCAAGCTATGGAACAATACTGAAGAATGACATGTGAATAAACCACAAGCATGGAAGTGGAAGTCTTAACACTATTATGACACTTCACCTATGCTAACTTATTACATCAGTTGTATGTGTGGTAAACAATCTCTGGGATAAAAGGGATGGTGGAGCACTACCCCACTGTAAATAGACACATTATAACTGTGGTGTATGCTATTCATGCATTAAAATATAAGGCCCAATAATGCTACCAGACACTGAATGTGGATGTTGAACACATGCTGAACAACCAAATTACATGATAGTGTACAGGTAGAATGCACCATGGTAGAAATATCACTACAACTGTGAGATATGTTGGTATGTGAAGGCATTACATCATGTTATTGCTACAAGGGATATGTGTGCCTGTAATTGCTGTATTAAGTCAACAACAGACAACATGTCATTGCATTCCCTTGTGCCAGAGGATAACACTTCCTACATATGTTATGTAAAGAAAATGTGATCACAGGTCATCATTCCTCTGAATAAAACCATTGCTGTGTGGCAAATTATCATAGCTTTTTGTAAGATGGATCAACATTGATACGTGTACAAAGGAAATGTGCTTGACAACAGTCTTAGCAATAAGTGCAATCACTGTATGAGTGATACAATGTTGTCTGAGCAGAAATGGCTGGATTTGAACTAACTAATCAAGATCACAACCTAAACTGTAGTGCTTAAATCACACCACATGACAGTGAGGTATGACAGGGTTAGTGCACAGTTAAACGGATGACATTGCCATTGTTTATTAGCTGGATGTTTATGCTAAAAAGTGGTGAAAGTGTACAATAACCCTGTACAGCCACACATCATATGTGGCTTTGAAGAATGCTATACAAAAGTATGAGAGTGAAAGGCAAACTCACAGCTGTCTTCAGACATCCTACATATGTAGTTACACAATGTACAAAACACAGCATCAAAGTCAAACAAAATGGAGAATTTGAACTCCAAATGTGAGATTCTGCAGGTGTGTTAACATTATGGAATCATTATGTGGCCAAAAAGTTATTTTTCCTGTGGAGGCTAGGATTTGCTAGTGTGACAGACTGCCACTGTAATTCAGTCTCCTAATTAGATGTATACATAAAGGTGGTTGTGATGAGGACAATGGTATAGGATGGCACAGTGGTGAAGTGGTAGCATTGTCGCCTCACAGGAAGAAGTTCTCTGGTTCAATTCTCAGCTGGGGTACCTTCTGTGCAGAGTCTGCATGTCCTCCCTGCATTCAAGTGAGTTTCCCCCAAGTGCTCCAGTTTCCTCCCACATTAGAAAGATATGCATCTGGAACATTTCTCCCTGGGCCTCTGCTAAAAATTGGTTTTGTTCCTAGTCAGACTTTCCAGGTTAGCAAATGTTAAATAAATACAATTAAAAAAATTACAGTAATCACAGTCACACTATTTAAGCAATGATGGACTGGAACCACCTACTTATCCACTTGCACCATCTATACAGCACAGTTTCATCAGCCAGTCCCACAGGAGAATAATGAATACAATTGAGACATACAGTATCAATGAAGAGATGGTATCACCAGATATTGCCAAAGAGATGCATTTGGCAAAATTAGATTTACAGCCATCTGAGGTTGTAAAACTTCTCATTACAAATGTATGTAAAACAATCCTGAACTAATTTGCAGACACACTGGTAGAACTTAAGCACATAGAAGTTAAGCACTGTTGTGTTTGAACATCCTACTTATCGACTTACACATTCTAAAAAAGACATGCAAGCACCACAGCAGAGATCTTAACTTTAAAGTTACAGTTTACTTGTGAGAGAATGATGTCATTGGTGTGTTGCACCAGGGGTGTAGGCAGGTAATATTATTTGTTATTGTGTGCTCTTACTGCTGCCCCATAAAACACCTGTCATTTGAAAAATGGAAACATTCTACGCCCACTCCACTTAACAAATGTTAGCATAATTTTCCCTCATAAAAAAAAATGAAATGGATATTTTGTCAATCTATGAAGCATTCATTTACACATTTGTTGACAGACTATGGCCTATAAAAAGCTGTTTTCTTTAAGTAATTTCTAGAAAATTGTACTCAGTAGAGTAAACATCATGCATAGCTACACCCTTATGTTGCAGAGAAGTTGTGGATATGAAAATTGAGCTTAGGGGAATGTGGAGTCATCTAGCAGTTTAAAACATTTATCCATAGTAGTAGTTGATTGAGCACATGCTCATCTAACTGCTGTAAATGCTCCACAAAATAATTTTGATTCTTAAGGTGAGACAGTGCACTTTTGTCAGGATGACCTCATCACTGTGTTTTTATGGGATGTTTCCATAAAAATTGGGATAAGAGAGCTGTGTGCACATTTAAATGTATTTTCTTCAAGGGATGTGGATGTAATAACATGCATTACACACACACACACACACACACACACACACACACACACACACACACACACACACACACACACACACACACACACACACACACACACACACACGCACACACACACACACACACACACACATTTTCCATTCTGAGCATAAAAATCACTGTATTAGTTGCAGGGGCACCATAGAAGACATTTGACTCTTAAGGGGAGAGAGAGAGTGCACTTTTCTCAGGATGACCTCATCATTATGTTTCTTAGAGGATATTTCCATAAAAATTGTGATAAGACAGCTGTGTGCTCATTTAAATGTATTTTCTTCAGGGGATGTGGATATAGCAGTAAGCATTGCACACACACACACACACACACACACACACACACACACACACACACACACACACACACACACACACACACACACACACACACACACACACACACACACACACACACACACACACACACACACACACACACACACACACACACACACACACACACATTTTCCATAGTAAGCATCAAATCTCCTGTCTATCTAGTAACATAATCTGGAGAGCATTATATTAATTGCAAGAACCACAGGAGAAGTTTGACTGTTAAGGGGAGAGAGTGCACTCTTTTAGGAAGACCTCAGGGTGGTGTTTCATAAAGGAAGTTTCCATACAATTTGGGATAAGGGAGCAATGAGAACCATTGAATGTATTCTTCTCAGGGAAGTGGATACAGCAACAAGTGTTAAACACAGTCTCACACAAGTCTTCCATTTTGGGTGTTGAACCGCCTACCTATTTAGTTACACAATCTGAAGAGCACTGCATTAGTCACAACTGCCACAGTAGAAGGCCGAAATTTCCAAACTGAATTAGGAAATATGATTATTTGCAAAATCCACTGTTTGGAAGAGATTGTGCTGTGCACCACAGGTTGTGCAGCAAATGCACATATGTGTCCAGGACAATCTGACATCACTAGGCTTGTCACATATAATGACATATGTCTCTACTGAAATGTATATAACTTTCTTTATGTACATTACATTACATTACTGTGAGGAATATTGGCATGTTCCATGTTATGCGATGACATACACACTGACTGTTGTACACAGTGGATTATCAATCAAACATTCCTGTGACTTCAAGTGTGGGTGATTGCACACTTGTGTTGTCCCATACTTGTACTATGTGCATTGACAAGACAAACGAGCAAGGCATGCATTGTGTAGTGTACTGCAGAATAACAGTAATGGATTATGCAGGAATATGTTAACCAAGCTTGTAACACAGTGCAATTGTAAACACTGTAGAGCAGACATACTTGAAATGAATGAATTAAATAAGTCAGCATAATTCTGAAATCAAGCTCACCTGTTGACAACAGTAATACAGATATACAAACTTTCTGCAACATAAAACTACAATTATTTGATTTTTCTTTTTTATTGTATTCTTCGAGTACAGCACTGCTAAGCTGAATTGCACTGCTGATGGTAAAGTGTTAGTGTGTGTGTGTGTGTGTGTGTGTGTGTGTTCATATCCTGAAGTGTTGAACTTAGAATGGGAGTTAACAGTTCTCTATGTTGCTCTGTGCCAACTTCCGCACAAAAATCAGTATAAGACAGGCTTCACAGTAGGTAGCATTCACATATAACAGCAGGTTAATGATGTGTCCAGCAAAGCTGTAGCCATTTACATCCACAGGAGTTAGACAATACTTCCAAAAATATGTTTTATCCATATGTATTTAAACATTTACAACATGCCTAGAAAAATATTTATACCTGAGCATTATCTAAGTCATTAGCTCAACAGGTATCATACTTGTCCTTGGTGTAGAAGGCTGTGGGTTCTATTCCCATACCAGATAGTTGGACTAATGCCCCTTTTGATATGTACCTCACAAGACATCTACAACAACTGGAAAGGCCACAGAAATACCTCACAAAGAAGATTATCTGCCTCAAACAGATGCCCTATGCAGACCGTCTCAAAAAACTGCAGCTTTACTCCATTGCATATCGCCTACTCAGAGGCGATCTCTGCCTAACACACAAAGCTATGTCAAACCCAGAGCTTTTGGACATGCTCTACTTAAAGAAATCCCAATCCCTATGAGCTACACTCTCTAGGGACCTAAACCTTGTCACCACAATAAACAGAACATGCTGGAGGGATAGAGTCCTGTCCCAGACACTTCCCATACTCTGGAACAAACTACCTATCTATATCAAACAAAGCTCCTCATTAGCACTCTTCAAGAAAAATCTTGATGATTGCATGGGAGATAGGAAATTCACCCCGGGGATCACTTCTGTGGCTCTGCTCAACAGTGTCACAGGAAAATAATTTTCTTGGGTGGCAAAAGCCAGTGTACCTTTGGCTAAGCTTATATAGGCCCTAGGGCCAATAGCCTAGTACCTACCTATGAACCTATGAACCTATGAATCTAAGTCCATCATGGAGAAAGTCATAATTGTGATAGTTACTACTTGACAGCAGATTTAATTGAATGCGAATGCATGTATTCATCTTAATTACCCTACTAACTACTGTAATCTGTGCATCCAGCACTTTATCTTCTTCGAAAATAGATTAAATTGCCTAAGCATAGCTTATCATGATGCCATGAGTGAAACAGAGTAATGTGGATGAAGGCAATAAAATCACAACTTATTACCATAAGCTAGAAAACTGAAACTTGGAGTTATTGCTCAGGACCAAGAACCAGCTAACCAAAAAATCATGACACTATATTTAGCACTTTTGTTCCTTTTTATTAGTGTACAAGTATAAAAACGCTATTCAACAGTAACCTTATGCCATACTGAAACACATAAATTGTTTTAAAAGTATGCAAGACTATACAAACACTGGGCATATTGTGCATGTCTATGTCTATCTACACCCACAGCGGCTGCAGGTTCCTCCTCTGACTCCTCACCTGTGTGTGACTGTGGTAATCTTGCTCATGGTGATGGAATTTTTGGTCCTAGCCCTTGGTGTTCCTTTCACAGCTGTTTTCATGGGATGATTTCATGTGATAATTTTGGCACAATTACAGAAAATCATACTACAGGGCACCCCCCTGATGTCTATAGGCACTGAAACCATGACTTCAGCAGCCCAAACATGTGCTCTATGATATTTCTGGTTTGAGCAAGTGCCCCATTATAGCATTCCTCATTGTGAGTGTGTGTGTGTGTGTGTGTGTGTGTGTGTGTGTGTGTGTGTGTGTGTGTGTGTGTGTGTGTGTGTGTGTGTGTGTGTGTGCGCATTTCCAATGGGCTTCATCAGCCATGGTTCGAGGGCATACCCTGCATCCACCAGTAAATTGCCTTGTAAGACATTGTCCCTGGAAAACCTGTGGTAGAGATGTGAGTTGTGCCAGATATGGGAGTCATGATAACTGCCCTGGTTGCCAGCACATGCATTCAGCATGATGCTCTTAGCATTACACATGGCCTGGAAGTTAATGGAGGAGAACCCATTTCTGTTTATGTAGATCATTCTTTGTTGCGCAGTTGGTGCTTTGATCTCAATGTGCATGTACTCTATGGTACCCAAGACTTCAGGAAAGTGTGCTATGGGGAAGAATTCCTGCATAGTCCTAACTCTGTCCTCAGGGGTAGGGGAAAAATATATAATCCCTGGCATGCTAAAGCATAGCATTCTGGAAATGGTGTAGGATCCTGGATGCTAATGCCTATGATATCCCCAGCATGTCCCCTGTGGGCCTCTGAAAGGTTCCTGTAGCTGCACATACCTTGTTTACTACAGTATTGCTTCCCCTTGGTTTGCCCTTGCTCTTAGATGAGGATAACAGAGGTTGCAGAGTTCCTGGAGTGCGTCGCTATCCACGCTGTAGCTCTCTACTATTTCAACATTATGCAGACCCTGAAAAGTTAAACAGGGTCTAAGCACCCTTCCCTTCCTTGCCTGAGGCCTATCAGCAGCAGCAGCAGCAGCAGCATAGACCTGAGCCTGTTGCACATGCAGAAGAGCAGTAGCAGCCCTTAACATTCTTTCCCTCTAGTATAATTTCAGTGGCTGTATTCCAATAGCTTTTGGAATATAAGGTGTCATTCAACCCTCTCTAACATAGATGACAAGCAGGCGGGGTATTTTGTTTTAATGCTTTAATGCATAGAAACATATCAGGATGGATAGCAGCATCATAAAATACAAACAAACTGGTTAACAGACAGACCTTACATACGTACATGCTTATATCTCAACAGCTTACTACAAAATGGCAGTCTACCGTGCACATGCTTAGGATTTATACACTTTTGCAAGCCCTTGGACAGCTTCTCAAAGGTACATACACATAGATTGATCTACATCCTCTCTCTTAAGAAAATTTCCCTTTGTAAAAAGCAACATTAGAGTTAGGCATACATTACTACAGACATTAGAAACAAAACACAACATTCATGCCCAAGTTGCCATTAATCTGTTACAGGGTTTAGAGATGCGACCATATCTCATAGTATAATAGTCTGGACTAAATTCAGCAATAAGGACAGTCTTCAGTGAACAACTTGGATCAGGAACTTCTGGATTCATCACAGGAAGAAGCATGTTTTCTGGAACTTCCTATGGAATTGGAACACCGGACAACTCATTCTGAGATAAAGAGTCCTTCTCAAAGGCTATGTGCTGTAGCATAGGCTCGCACACCAGTATTAAAAGCTCCCGAGTCTGCCTAAAGACTGCTTGTGATTCCACAATGTATGATCTCAGCTCTGGACAAATATTCGTCATGACACCAGTCCGATCATAACTTTTGGACATTTGCACCCTTACCACTTCTCTTTCTCATAATGGATTGAGCGGTTTGCTGGTTTTATGATAGTAGGACTTCTGGGTTAGGCGTTTCTTCAACACATTAGCTTTCACTGACCTGTTGTTCCTGACATATGGAACCAACAATTGACTACTAACTGGTAATGTGGTTCTGCTTTGTCTCAACAGAAGTCTCTGAGCACGTTAACCTGCTCAGAGGAACATTTCTGAGATTTAAGAGATTCAGGAAAACATCACTATTATCTCATTTTGATTTCTCAAGTAACTGTTTTGCACTTTTAACTGCACATTCTGCCAAACCATTTGACTGCAGGTACTCAGAGCTACTTGTGATATGAGTAAAGTCCCATTCTTCAGCTTTTTTTGAATTGTTGGCTTGTAAACTGTGTGCCATTGTAAGAAAAAACTTTGTGTGGACTACCACGTACAGCAAACTGATGCTTCATCTTAGTAATGACAGTACTGGATGTTAGGTTAGGAAGTAGGTCAATCTTGAACCAATTTGAGTAAGACTCTACTAACATCAAATAATGTTGACCATTCCATTCGAAAATGTCTGTGGCTACTGTCGACCAAGGTAGCTTAGGAATCTGGTTTAGCTGAAGTGGTTCCTTCTGTTGATGTGACTTAGTACTATACACATGGAACAAGATAAAAGTGCTGTTTCAATGTCTGATAAAATAGAAGGCCAAATTACTAGCCCTCTCCCCCTTCTTTTGGTAGAGTCGGTTCCTGGGTGACCACAGTGCAAGACAGTAATGTACTCTGGTTACAAGGACTTTGGAACAATTACTTTAGGACATTTCATAATGATGCCTTTGTCAGATAAAATCTCATCTCTGTATGGAAAATATGGTTTCACTTCTTGAGGTAAACTAGATTGCTTTCACGGCCATCCTTGATTGAGAAAGTGGTTAAGCCTCTGTAAAACTGGATATGTAGCTGTGTAATCTCTCAGCTCATCAAGACATGTGAAAGAAAAATTTATCACCTCCATGACTTGAAAATAAAAGTTCTCATTCTCATGCTGTTCTGTGGTGTTTCTGGACAATCTGGATAATGTATCAGCAAGATAAAGAAGTTTTCCTTTCTTGTAGACAAGACTGAAATTAAGCTTTTGCAATCTCAGCATCATTCATTGCAGTCTGGCTGGAGCTGAATGCATAGGTTTTCACAAGATAGTGACTAGAGGCTGGTGGTCTGTTTCGATCTGGATAGGTCTGCCATAAACATAATCATGGAACTTCGAACATGCAAACACAATTGCCAAAAGCTCTTTCTCAGTCTGGGCATACTACATCTCAGTGTGGGTAAGAGTTCTCAATGTGTATTCAACAGGTTGATCCTCTTGTAGAATTACTGCACCAAGACCACATTTCTAAGCATCACAGGAAACTGTTATTGGTTTGTGAACATCATAGTATCTGAGAGTTTGGTGGACTATCAATTCTTTGTTTCAGGACTTAAAATGCTCTTTGGTGTTACTCTAACCAAGACCAGGATACATCTTTACATGTCAGCTCTCTGAGCGGTGCTGATAGATGGCTCAAGTATGGAATGAACTTGCCTAGGTAGTTGACTATGCCAAGAAAACATTGCAGGGCTTAAGCATTGTCTGGAACTGGCATCTCAAGAATGGCTGTTTGCTTTGAAGGGTCTGGTCATAAGCCTATACTTGTAAACAAATGATCAACATAAGTAACTTTTTGTAGCCTGAATTTGCATTTCTGTGGACTGAGCTTAAGATTCACTTGACATGCCCTTGCCAGAACTTTTCTGAAGTTTCTGTTATGCTCTGATTCATCATGACCTCCTACTAGTATGTCATCTACTATAATGGCACAAGGATAACCCAAAAAATGTTGCTCCACTGCAAATGGCATTCTCAAAAATCTGTACCTACCAAACAGAGTACTGAATGTAGTGAGCAATGAAGATTTTTGATCAAGCTGAATTTTCCAAAAGGAATGCTTTGCATCTAAGACAGAAAAAAATAGTGGCATTTGGCATCAAGGCTGTGACTTCTTTGACTGTGTACATTGGATGATGAGGTATTTTTAGTGCTTTGTTCAAGTCTTGTGGATCAATACATATTCTGATGTCATCTGAGCTTCTCTTGTGAGCTACTACCATGGAAGATACCCATTCAGTTGGCGTTTCAACTGGACAAATCACACATTATCGCACCATTTTATCTAGCTCGGGTTTGACTCTGTCCTGCATGGCTATTGGAAGTTTCCGTGCTGGCCTGATAACTGGACTGACCTCTGAGTCTAACTTCATGGAGTACACAACTGGAAGTTTGTCTAGTTTGTCTTCAAAAAGAACAGCATAGGTAGAAAAAATGCACTGGGGGAAATTAGAGTAGTGGCCTTTTAAGCTAACATGGTAGACTTCCTTATTAAATGAAAGCAGTCCCATTTTCAAACTGTCTCTGAGCCCTACTAATGACTGGATGTGCCGCTTGATCACATAAAATAACAAGTCTTAGCTTCTCCCTCTCTGCTGGGAGTAACATGAAAGCACTACTGAGCCTTTGGTATGAATTTATTCACCTCCATAAGCAACATGTTTCGCACACCTTGCCAAATCAAGCCTTTTACCATGACATCCTCTTGCACGTTCCTGCTGACATAACATTGCACTTGGAACCTGTGACAACTTTGAGCTCTATGGATTTATCTGAACAGTACAAAATACTTCATTTGTTGCCCTTAAATCTACTGCATTAACTATTTCATGAAGCACTGACACAACATCAACATAAAGGGTAGGGTTGCAGCTCTTTAACTGTTCAACTCGTTTCTTAAAATGTTCCCTTTTAATAAAAGAATGTGGGCATTTTAGATTCATGACTTTCGCCACAATTACGACAGTTGACAATGAAACTGGGTTAGTGCCCATGTTTTGAGTTTGCTAACTCATTCTTATACTTCACTGAGACTGTGCGAACTCTGGAATTTGCTAGAAAGGTCTGGGGTTTACCAATGAGTGCTGCATGGGCTACAGTTGCTACCATGTGCTTGGGCCTGTGTCTTTTAATAACGTGCTGCATACTATTCACATGAGCTTTGTCACCATGTCTTCTAGAAGTATTCTTGTTTGTAAGCATATTTGGGTGTTTTTCTGTGAGCTTGTATATCTAACATATCTCAAGGGCCTTATTCAAAGTTAAATTACTGTCATGAAGCAAACTCTTTCTCGCAGCATCATCTTTAATACCACACACAAGTCTGTCCTTCATTAACTCATCCCTCAAATCACCAAATCTGCACATTTTAGCTTTATTTCTCAGGTCAGTTATATATGCTGCAAACATTTCACCAGGATTTTGATCCCTTGTGTAAAATAAGTGCCTTTCTATTGTAACATTTGTCTGGGGGTTACATATTTCTCTAAATTTATGTTTTAAACACTCAGGGTCCTCCCTTGACTCAGCTGGTACAACAATATGATGTTTTTTTCCCCTCTCCAGTACAGATAGCAGGTACATACATAAATGAATGTTCCCTTTCTATGGCTTCTGACCCAGCTAAATTAAGCAGAATAAATGCCTTTATGTGATCATCTTTATCAGAAAATGCAGCCTGTATGAAAATGTACTCTTGCTCAAACACTCTCAAGTCCTCTGCAATATTACTGTCAAACACAAATACACTTGGGTTTTTGAAATCCATCTGCCATGCCCACAAAGTATACACAAACACAGTGAAAATATTGCCCTTGTAATTATGTACAAACTGTTATGTGAGCTTGTAATAACATTCAAATGCACAATAAACTCTCTGAAATACTGTACTTTGCAAAATATGCTCTGAAATAGCTGTATTCTGTGAAACAACTTTATTGCAACACTGTACAAACATGTAAACACTTTATACACGTCTGATAACTCGGATATCTTTACTTAATACAAAAAATACATGCCTTGCAAAAATGCAGTTGTTTCCCCTTATTTTATTCATTTTATGCAATTTGAACTTTATTTCAAACATTTTCTGTAGTAATTTGAATATTTTTATCAATACTGTACAGATCGATTTATGCAAATATCATTTAGAATGTTCTGTATGCCTCGTTTCATATTTTACAAAAAAAATAGTGTTGAGCAAGTTTTAATATCTGAAATTCATTTCTGACCTGTTTTGCTAAGCATGCACATTATAGGAATGATTAACTCTTGTATATTCCATCAGTTCCAAGCAAGTGCCTTAAGTCGTTTTAGCCATGCCGCCTGTAACATCATGACCTTTAAACATGCCACTTCTGACACCATGTCACTCATCCCTGTCTAACATAGATAGTAAGCAGGTGAGGTATTTTGTTTAGATGTCTTAATACATAGAAACACATCAGGATGGATAGTAGCATCATCAAATACAAACTGGTTAACAGACAGACCTTACATACATACATGCTTACATCTTAGCAGCTTATTACAAAATGGCAGTCTAGCTTACATGTGCTCAGTATTTATATACTTGTGCAACCCCTTGGATATCTTTTTAAAGGTACATACACTCACATTGATCTACAGAAGGCAAAAAGTTACCCTAAGTGTACACGATTGCTTTATACCTTTTTGGATAGCTCCGCCATCTTGGCTTGGTTGATTACCAGAAACTTCAGCTGCTTATGCAGTAATTAGCATGCCATGATGTTTACTGTGTTTGTGTGACTCTACACATCATGTAGAGCCGTTTACTGAAAAGAAATCAGTGGTTTATCGACACGCACACAGTTTTAGTGAGCTTTGTAGAGTTTACTGAATCCTGCTAATAAAGAACAAACCCTAGAGATTTTTGAAAGGTATAAAAAAGAAACATGGACATGGGAAAGAAAGAAAGTTCTGATATGATGCAACATTTATGCAAAGGAGAAAGCCAAACTTATCAATACAAAAAAGCAGCTCAAAAGACACTTGAAGAGAAATACAGTAAAGGCATCCAGATCATACCTCTCAGTTGTACAGGTTTTCACAGAATGTCCAGATTTTTGCCTCATATTTTTCATGTGTTTCTCATAAAACTGTGGTTTTCTGGCAAATCATTGAGGATTTAAATCAGAAAATTATGGTAAATATATAAGTTTCAGGCTTCACATCTTTTAGAAAATTTGTGCTAATGTAAAACCTGTTACTCTATCAACTTCCTAGGTCTGTAAGAGCAATATTTACAAAATGTTCCTATTTTTGAGCCTTTGTCCCCTGCATTATTTGTGTCTTTGTCCAGATTTCTTGCTCTAGGAGTTTGAGAAGTATGATGCAGATAAGGAACATTTCACAATGCAAAACAATAAGATCATAAAGGGGAAATGTAGAACAGAAGATTAATAAACTAGAAGTTAAAGAACTAGAAGCTGAAGTTATAAAATACAGGTGAAGTAAAGGATTTTGTGTAAACATTCTAACAAAGATTATGTCACAGCATGGGACAATGAGTCCCCAAAGTAGGGAGAAAGAAACAGGTGGATTGGGAGACATATGAAGAAGAAATATGGACATGGGAAAGAAAAAGAGATTTAATAATGTGCAATATTTATGCAAAGGAGAAAGTAAAACTAATTTTATTTTATTTATTTATTTTATTTTACATTTGTTAACTGGGATAGTCCGACTGGATATATGTCCATTTTCAGTGGAAGCCCGGGGAGAAAAGCTCCTAACAATAACAAAACAAAGTATCATTTTATAACACAAAAATTTGGGTAGCATGAAAAAAAAGTTACTTAAGAACATTGAGACACACACATTTTTTTTTTTTTAACATGGAGTCAAAATAGTTGTCATTTCTAATAGTGTCATTAAAATTAATTTGATGAGATCAGAAGTAAGTAAGTGTGAAAGTTGTAGTTACTAAAAGATAACATTTGCGGATTGTACATTATGCGGAGAGAGGATTAGCCAGGCTTGGTACAATAGCAGGTCCATTTTGACCCCAGGTATAGTTTGAGCTTGGCTTTGAAATGACTTAGAGAAGAAAGTAAGGTAATCTCAGGAGGTAAAAGGTTCTAAGATCTGCCTAGAGAGTTAGAAAGGACAGATTCACTGGCTAGGTTATTAGTTTTATATGTCTGGATGAGGACTCTGTTAGAAGAGCGCAAAGCAGCACCAAAGATAGTTGAAGAGAAATACAGGCAAAGGCATCTGGATATGAAACATTTTCCAATACAAAAATTAAAACAACAAAGGGGGAAGCAGAGGTGATGATTAGTAATGGAGAAGTTAAAGAAATAGAAATTGAAGTTACGTATTACCTACGAAGTATGGGATTTAGTATAAAAAATCCAAACCTGGTGACATCACAGCATGAAGGAACAACGAATCCCAAAATTAAGGAAAAACAGGTGGAATTTGAAGCATCTAATGAGTTGCCACATGAAGATACTTTGGCTGCATTAGGAAACCAGTAAAAACATTTAGTTGGAGTTGCATAGCAAGTGAAGCAGAAGGATATGGTGGCAACTCTGATGCACTTAGTGTTGTGGAGTGATAGATCAGTGAGCTCCCATATAAAAGAGCAACAGATGACAAAGGATACAGCTGAAGAGAATATGTCACAGGAAGATGTTCTGGAATTTTCTATAGAATGCCCATAGGAAATGGGAGAATAAAGAATGTGCCCCCAGCTTACAAGAAAAAAGTCTACAGGAAGAGTTGCTCAATTTAATAGAGATGGACAGACATATTAAGAGCAATGAAATAAATAGATTACAGAAAATCAATAAGACCCCGAATGTTAGAAGTCTGATAAAACAAATGAACACAGTAACCAAAACTATTAACAGAAATTCATGTCATGTAACAGAAGTAAATAGGATATATAACTGTGCGGCTAAATTAATAACAAAGTGTTATGATAAAAATACAAGGCAATGAAGGGGAAGGAGGGGAAGAAAACAAATGCCATTGTGGAAGTATAAAATCGAGAAAACTATAAAGCAATTAAGACAAAAAGTGTTACTGTTAGAAGAGTATAGCAGAGGGAACAGATCAACAAAAATACTAAAAAAGATAAATGTGATAAAAGCTATGTGCAGTATTAGAACAGACCAGGATCTATCATACATTATTGCAAATAAACTAAGTATATCAGCACAGTCAGAAAAACTTAGAAAATCTGCAGATAAATATAAAGGAAAAGTACAAAATAAGCGATTTGTTGATGACCCAAAAAAAGTTTTTTATAGAGAACTGGGAAACAAAGCAAAAGGAATAAAAACACTACCAAAAAAATGAAGACATAGACACATTTTGGAGAAATGTCTATTAAGACTGTGTGGAACATAGCAAATATACTGAATGGATAGAAGAAGTAAAAGAAACAGTAAGAAGTTCAAAGTACAGGATATGAAAGAAATGAGATGAAGCAACGGCCAGAGATCCTAAAGCAAAGTTAAGAAAAGCTGCTAACTGGAAAAACCCAGGCCCAGATGCAGTACCTAACTTTTGACTAAAAGCGTTAACATTATTACACAACAACTTAGCCCTGTCATCTACTTATATGTGCACCCTAAACAGGCACCACACCAGCCTGGTTAACAACACAGAAAATGATACTCCTCCTTAAGAATGAACCTGCAAGTGATCTTAAAAACTATAGACAAAAAAACTTCCCTTCCGACAATGTATAAACTATATACTAGAATTAATGCTGACAGAGCTTATGGTCATTTAGAAAAAAAACTCAATCTTACCAATAGAACAAAAGGCTAACAAAAGAAAGTCATATGAAACAAAGGATCATTTGTTGTTAAAGTCATAATGGAGAATTGTAAAAAGGAGAAGAATCTAAGTATGGCATGGACAGAGATGAAAAAAAGCACTTGACAGCATCCCAAATTCATGGATAAAGGACTGCTACAGATGTATAAGATACACCCTACATTGATCAATTGCATTACAGTGACCATAAAACAGTGGCAAACCACTCTGCAGCTAAGCCATGATGAAGGACAAATTATTACCTCAGGGATAAAACGTCAAAGGGGAATATTCCAGGCTGACTCTTTGTCACCCCTGCTCTTTTATCTTGTCCTTAACAAATTAAGCTGTCTACTTAGATTAGATTATGGTCACAGTTTGGCTCCCAAACAACAAAGTATAAAGACTTCCCATCTTATTTTTGTGGGTGATTTAAACGTGTATAGTTCATCAGATGATTAGCTGAAAGCACAACTACAAGTGGTGAAAATTTTCCCAAATGATATAAGAATGTCATTTGGTATTGATAAAGGTGTGAAAGCAACATTTAAAGTAGAAAAGCTACAGCACCAAGAAAATATCAGTCTACGACAGGAATGTGGTATACAGGAACGTGAGCAATAGGGAGTGTATACATATTTGGGAATTGATGAAGGTTGACAATAAAACATGAACAAATGCAAATAAAACTTAGTAATGAATAATTTAGATTAAAATTAATACTGAAAATAGCCTTGACATCTAGGTAGAAAATCCAAGCTGCAAACCAATTTGCTCTTCCTGTTCTAACTTACAGTTTTGGGGTGACTGACTGGCCCTTAAAGGTATTGGATCATTTGGAAAGGAAAACAATAAAAAATGTTTCATGCTTATCAAGTCACTATATACCAAGATTATATAGTCTTCCTTCTAAAGGAGGTATATGCCTCCTCAAAATGGATTACATGTATAGATCTGCAACTGTAGGACTGTATACAAATCTACTGAGCTCACCAAAGCCAAACATAGTCAAATTTTCGAAATATGAAGAGAACAAATCTAAGATGACTTCTCTGCTTGATTTAGCAGAAGCATATCAGTGTCAAGCTGGACTGGAAACCAAACCAGAAACATACAAAAAACAGGCAGCAAGTGAATGTGCCAGAAAACAAAAGAAAGAATATAAGGAGAAGGAGCAGATGATCAGACAAGAAATATGTAAAAGGCATAAACTAGTTGCAAGCACAGAAACTTCCTAGAACAACCCCATATCTATCAGGATCTGATTCATGAATGGTTAAGGAGAAGTGAATTTAAACCAAAAGATGAAAGGTTAATATTAGCGGCCCAGGATAGTGTCTATGTACATGTTGGTTTACAGAATTCTTTGAATATGTGAAAGAAAACAGACAAATGCAGGTTCTAGAAAACTGATCTGGAAACAGTTACACATCTTGTTGCTGGGTGTGATACACTAATAGCAGAGGATCTGTATACTGAAAGGCATGGTAATGTGGCAAGATTGTTGCACTGGAGATTGTGCAAACATTACGATATTGAAATAGCTGAGAAGCTTTGGAAACATAAGCCACAAAGCATTATAGAGAATGATGAAGTTTATATCACATAGAATTACCCATTATGAAGAGTTCAAAAAATAGATGCAAGAAAACTAGATACAGTAGTCCATGAAAAGAAGATAAAAGTAGCACTGATCACTGAAATTGCTACAACCAGTGATTACAGTGCCTTACATACAGAGAGATACAAAGTCAAAAAAATGACAGGATTTTTAGGCAGAAAAAAGGGCAATGTGGAAGAAGGATACCCAGACAGTTCTAATGTTAGTAGAAGCAATGGGACTCATAAAAAAAAATACATTCATATTTAGATATGTTTCCAATACATGTAACGCCATATGAGTTGCAGAAGGAGTCAATTTTGGGCACACTGCAGGTGCTAATTTCATGAATTTTTATCTCACTTTCACTTAGAATTGGGGTCCATCACTGTCATGGTATTAGAAACTCAAAGGACTTGGATAAATTAAACAGATAATATTCTATCTCTTAATCCATATTCAAAGGTACTTCATCAAAATGTGACCCATAGAGACGGATATTGTTATTGTAGAGCACTCATGGGCTGATAAGTAAATACTAAGGCTTTAATTGTACCCTTACGTATAACTGGAGAAAAGCTGGAATTGAGATATTTTTCACAATTTCAGTAACTCAGATTCAGGAAACGTCTTACACAAAATAATATCATCAGCAAATAATGTTATATTGTAGTATCTACCATTCCAGTTATAAACATTAATCTCTAACATCTTCACTTTCTCAGTGAATGGCTCAACATATATAATGCAAGTAGCAGAGGGAAGGAAGGACAGCCATGTCATAATTGTTGTTTTGTTTATAAGCAAAATGTATTCCAAACTTCCCTTATACTTGAATTCTGCCTTTGACTTTCTTTCCTCCTCAACTTGTCTTTTTCTGAATACTTCTTCACCTGCCCTTTTATTGCCATTGCTTCTTGTGGGTATAGTCCCTGTTTTAATAATTTATTGGCAGCTCATCTACCTCCCATCTTCATCCACCTGTTGTTTACTCTCTACTTCCACAACCTCTGTCACTTTTCTCCATCATTTATTCCCTCAGCAAACAGTTCCTTTATAGCA
>NC_056727.1:281795598-281918098 GCF_019279795.1 Protopterus annectens
CACATTTTGTTTTCTGGGAGCGAATTGTAGCCATGACTTAATCTGTTAAATAAACAACTTAATGGATTGAGGGCAAGACAAAAGAGCATCAGAGACAAAGAGTCAGCCTGGAATATCTCCCTTTGAATTTTTATCCATGAGATACTAATTTGTCCTTTATCGTGGCTTAGCTTCAAAGTGGTTTGCCACTGTTTTATGGCACTGTAATGTAACTGATCAATGTAAAGTGTATCTTATACATCTGTAAGCAGTCCTTTATCCATGAATGTGGGATGCTGTCAAATGTTTTTTGTAATCTATCCATGCCATACTTAGATTCTTCCTTTTTTACTATTCTCCATTATGACTTTATTTAACAACAAAAATGACTTTCTTTTGCTAACATTTTGTGCTATTACCATGATTGAGTTTTCTTCTAAATGACTATAAATTGCATTGACATCAATTCCAGTATATATTTATACAGCATCAGAAGGCAAGTTACTGCTGTACAGTTTTTAGGACAACTTGCAGGTTTGGGATGCACATATAAGCAGTTCTTACTTGGAGCTCAATCTTTGTGTAAAGATATTAATACGTTTAGCCAAAAGTTAGGTACTGCATCAGCGCCTGGGGTTTTCCATGTAGGAACTTTTCTTAATTGTGTTTCAATTTCTCTGGCCATTAATTCATCCATTTTCTTATCCAATTTCATATCCTGTACATTTGAACTTCTTACTGTTTATTTTACTTCTTCTATTACTCAGCAACATTGTTATGTTCCACAAGGTGTCCATAGATATTTCTCCAAAATGTGTCTATTTCTTCTTTTTTGGGAGGTGGTGTTTCTATTCCTTTTGCTTTGTTTCCCAAGTCTCTAAAAAATATTTTTGGGTCATCAATGAATTGCTTAGTTTGTACTTTTTCTTTATACTTATCCACATATCTTCCATGTTTTTTTCCCTGTGCTAAAATATCTTTAGTTTATTATTTACAATAGTGTACTTCTGATATCGTGCATTGCTTTTATCACATCTTTCTAAGTATTTTTATTGGTGTGTTCCCTCTTCTATACTCTTCTAACAGTGACACTTCTTGTGTTAATTGCTTTATAGTTTTCTCTATTAGATGCTTCCATTATGGTATTTAATTTCATCCCTTCCTTTCCCTTATTGCTCTGTGCTTTTGTGGAAAGTATTTATCGGTTATTAATTTATCTGCATGGTAAGATATCCTATTACTTCTGCTATATCACATGAATTTATGTTAATATTCTTGATTACTGTGCTTGTTTTATCAGGCTTCTAACATTTTGGGTCTTATTCACTTTCTGTAAACTATTTCTTTCATTGATCTTAATATGTCTATCCATCGCTATTAAATCAAGCATCTCTTCCCTTAGATCATTTTATTCTAAGATGAGGGCACATTCTTTGTTCTTGATTTCCTGTGGACAGTCTACAGAAAGCTCCAGAACATCTTCCTGTGACATATTCTTTTCAGCTGCATCCTGCATCATTCATTCTTTTTTCATATGGGAACGTACTGGCCTATCACTCCAGGAGATTGGCTGCATCAGAGTTGCCAGCACTTCCTGCTCCTTCCCTTGCTGTGCAACTCCACCTGAACTTTTGTACTGGTTTCCTGCTGAAGGCTCCAGATTATCTTCATGTGGCAAGTGATCAGATGCTTTTTGTTCCACCTGCTTCTCTTTAATTTGAGGACTCAATGTTCCATCATACTGTGATGTTAATCTATAACTATTTCTTTAACTTCTCCACTACTAATTCTCCTTTCTACTTTCCCCCTTTGTTTACTTATTTTTGTATTGCAACATTTTCCATACCCAGATGCCTTTGCTTTTATTTCTCTTCAAACATCTTTGGTGTTGCTTTTTTGTATTGATTAGTTTTGCTTTCTCCTTTTCATAAATATTGCACCATATTGAATTTCTTTTTCTTTCCCATGTCCATATTTCTTCTACAGATGTCCCCAGCTCCACCTGTTTCTCCTTACTTTGGAAACACATTGTTCCATCATTCTATAATATAACCTTTGTTAGACTTTCTACACTAAATCCTTCACATCACAGATATTCCATAACTTCAGCTTTCATTTGTTTAACTTCTACCTTACTAATCTTCTGTTCTATGTTCCCCCTTTGTGATCTTATTTTTGTACTGTGAAATATTCCAAATCTGGTTCCCTTTGCATGTATTTCTCTCCAAGTATCTTTGGAGCTACCTTTTTGTATTGATTAGTTTTGCTTTCTCCTTTGCATAAATATTGCACCATATCTGATCTCTTTTTCTTTCCTATGCCTGTGTTCAGTATAATGACATTAACGAGGCAGCAATTAGATATGACTAGACTATCACACAGCCCAGAAACAAATGCAATAGCTGAGGTACAGGATGGAATTATAGCTCACAATGACATGATGAAATTATACCACACAGTGAATTTACTGCACAAAGTGATTCCAATATGAAATATAACAGGAAATTTTAAAAAAGAGCCCCCTTTAGAAATGCTGTAACATTAGCAACTTTAGAGCAGAAAGAAGAACACACTACTTAGTCTGTAAACACCCACTAAAACAGGAACAAGAAAATATGTGTGTCTTTTGGCTTTTCACTGTTAGGGGTCACCACAGCATAACTCCAGTCCGCTAATGATTGGCAGTAGATTTTTTATGTGCCAAGTTGCCAGCTCTGACGCACAACCTTCAATGAAGGTATGCCCATTCACGCATGTCTCCAGACAGAAGACTCTCTAGCTGAGAATCAAACGGGACAACATCTTACTGTCAGGTGACAGCGCTACCGCAGCACCACCACCACAGTTCAGGAACAAGAAAATAAATTAAATAAAAGATCTGTAAAGTTATCAAATATTAAAACAAATCTATGAAACAAACCCAACTACCAAAGTCAAATGCAATAATGTTTTTTAACTACGTCAGAGAAATGAAAAAAGATCAGCAATGTCTTGTACTGTACCGATAAAAGATAACAACAGATCCTAACTCTAAAAATATCTCTGATATACTCAAAAAGCTCTAGCAGTGATTTTAAAGACCAAAAAGCAAACAAAAAAAAGGAGTGGATAATGGAGTTAGAACTTGGAAGTAATATATATTTATTATATCAGATGAAATAGAAGCATTGAATAAACTCAAGACCATTAGCTGTATAAGACCCACGAATGGTACAGGCACATCTCTATACAAGATAAAATATAGCATTATCAGCTCTCTTACAGTACTTCTTACCATTATCATCAACCTCATTTTTCCCATTTTCCTCACTGGGATTTGGGTGTCACTTCAACTGTAGCCATTTCTCTCAATTCAGTGCCACTTTCCGACCTTCTTCAACAGTCCTGCCTGATGATCACAGATCTTCTCTCAAGCAATCCAACCACCTCTTTTGGACTCCATTGTTTCCTCTTGCCTTCTTCCTCTCTGTTCCAAATCATCTTCATCAGATTGTCTCCTGCAAATGGAGCTTCTTAGGCTTCTGCCCTAATGTCCTCATTTCTTCATCTGTTCCGGAGCATTCATCCTAATACTCATCTCAGGCACTTAATTTCCATCACCTCTAGGTGCTTCAAATGCTCTGCCTTCAATGCCTAGGTTTCTGTACCATACAGAATTGTGGTTATACAACTGTTTTGTATACCTTACTTTTCAGCTTCTTTGGCATTCTTCTCTCATACACTACCCCTGACACTTTGTGTAAGTTGGCTGTAGCCCCTCTGATACAAGCTTTGACCTCCTCATTCAGACTTCCCTTCTCCTCAACCTCCCACCCCAGATACTTGAAGTTGTTAATTTATTCCACTATTTTCCTTTAATAGGATCGTAGGAGGTTACTGGGCTAATGGCCCTAGGGCCCTTACAACCCTAGCCAAGTGTGATATCTGGCTAAAATCCCACCAGACTGCCAACAATAAAATGTGACATCCCTTACTATCCTGGGTCAGTGACTAAGGAGCTTCAGTCCTCACTACTGACTCCAATGTGGGACTGTCACTTAAACAGGAGTAATATTTTGCAATTTTCCCATAACAGCACAACAGGAACATGCTCAATAATCTGGGACTGGACTGTATTCTTCTGTCCACCCCTAATGTAACTTCTTATTACACACTTCAGAACAACACACCCCAGTTTAAGACCTCTGATACACTCACACTCAAAGTAAATTTAACTCTCACACATCCAAACACTTCTGGGAAAGCCTGACACAGATTTCCAGCTCTGTCCCTTCTCCAAAATAATAGGGTAATGTTGCCACCAATCAGAGTGTCTTTATGCCCTTCTAAAGGGGTGTCCAATTATGAAAGTAAAATATCAAAATACATGATAGCTATGACCAGTGGCCAGGCCTTCGAGGTGACCTGGGAGTATCAAACAGGTACAAGCACTCTCTAATCTCTAAAGAACGCACTGATTTCCAGCCACAATGTAAAGTAATGAAAAACATTTAACAATAAGTAAAATGATTACAAGAAAGTAAATCAATAACTTTCAATAAACACCAAAATTCAATTACCAGAAATATAAAATTGAACTGTAAAATAGGAGTCCATCATTTTAGAAAAATTCTATCTGAATAACTAAACTTTCCTAATCTAACTAGAGAATACTGTCCCTGATCTAATCTAAAACATAACAACAAGGCAAAGGCAGGCTTACAGTTTTTGGTGAGTTCTCTTTCATGGGTGTCCACTGATTGCAACTCTTCATTAACAGCTGCTGTTCACAAACTGCTCAGCATTTAACAAACTACTCAGCACTTGACAAACTGCTTAGTACTTGACTAACTGCTCAGCTTAAAAGTCTCAATCGTCTTATTTTTTTGAAACAGTCAGCTGTTTGAAAAAGTTATTTTTCCTGTCAGTCAGCTGTTCAAATAATCACCTAGCAACCCAGAACATTCTAATGGCATCATCTACTGTTCAGCTGATTCTCCACAGTACTTTGTAATCTCCTTCACAAACATGTGCAATTAGAAATGTATCAAAACACTGACAGATACTTTAAACATTCTGTTTAAACAGGATGATACTCAACATTTTAAAAACTTATTTACATTTTCACAATTAGACATGCTGGCATACAATACAAATGAATCTCAGAATAAGCAGAAATCTCCTGCTAGACATGCACAGATGACAGTGTTTTCAGTTTCTTCACATTTCTCCCCTACTTATGACTCAAGCACGATTTTCAAGTGACCTTTGAAAACCGATGATTGAGAAAAATGGGTCTGTCTGGGAATATCAACCCACTCCTCTCCTGGGTAATCAATTTGCTTTGGCATTATTAACCCCACTGCAATGTTATATGGTCATATCGTATGCTTGTATTCCTAGACTCCACCTCAGTAACTCGGCATTTTGCTTACTGACCCTATTAAGTCATGTTAAAGGGTTATGATCTATGATTTCAGTGAATTTTCTCTCATAAAGATAAGGCTGCAGGTTATGCAATGCCCACACTATGGCCAAACACTCTTTCTCCACAGCTGCATAACAATCTTTTCTAGGTTGGAGTTTGCAGCTCAGATAAACCAATGGATGCTCTTCTCCTTCTGCAGAAACATAGCTGAGCACAACCCCCACCCCATAATTTGAAGCATCTACCTGTACAATAAATTCTTTATTGTAATCTGGGCTGGCTAACACAGGGGGTCCTCCAAAAATCTCATTTAGTTTTTGGAACGCCAGTTCACAATCTGTGGTCCACACTACATTGTCCAATTTATCCTTCCTAGTTAGGTCAGTAAGGGGTGCAGCTATGGTACTGTATTTGGGCACAAATTTTCTATAGTACCCCATTGTCCCCAGAAATGCTCTCACTTGTTTCTTAGTAACAGGAACTGGCCGTGCTTGAATAACTTCCACCTTAACAGGTT
Source organism: Protopterus annectens (assembly GCF_019279795.1). NCBI lineage: Eukaryota > Metazoa > Chordata > Ceratodontiformes > Protopteridae > Protopterus > Protopterus annectens. The sequence goes on from NC_056727.1 coordinate 281,801,502, forward strand.
CTGGCCTAATTGTACCACTTTTCACTGTGTCCTAAGCAAGTGACCTCTGCCATACCCACTTGACACTTACTGGGTTTAATGATTAATCCTGCCCTACTTAATCTATCAAAGGCCTCCCTAACATGTTGGTCTCCAAATGTCAGTAGCATAGTCTTCAATGTAGAGTTTAACCACTCCACAAGACTATTTGTCTGGGGATGGTAAGGGGTGGTCTTTAGATGTTTCACCCCACAACACTTCCACAGACAGATCAGCAGATCTAACATGAAGTTGGCACCTTGGTCAGTCAGTATTTCCAGTGGAAAACCTACTCTGCTGAATCTTTCTAGCAAAGCACTTGCCACCTTTTCTACATCAAGATCACCTGCAAAAGGAATGTTAGGGACTTTAGCTAGAAGTGGCAGATGGTAGGCTCTAGGCTCTACCAACTGCGGTACTACCTCATCTTCCAGCCCTGTCTTAGGAGTCCACTTTCCATACAACAAACCTTTCTTCTCTGCTTTAATAGTCCCTTGCCAAGAAACATCAGGGACTATAGCTAGAAGTGGCACATGGTAGGCTCTGGGCTATATTAACTGCCATACTACCTCACCTTCCAGCCCTCCCTTAGGAGTCCACTTTCTATATAACAAACCTTTGTTACCCTATACAGAGTCCCCTCTTCGTTGAGCCTCAGGTGCTTCCTTTTCCTTCTCCCTCAAGCTTTGTAATGTAGGGTCCGTAAGTTGAGCCTGTCACAACTCTACAATTGCGACCTTCCCCAGCTCCCCTTCTGCAGGAAGCCTAGTAACTTCCCACAGCGTACCTCACTGTCAATCTGGGTACCATCACTCCCCTCCATCATTGCAGTTACCATGTCAAAGGGAACATCAATACCTCCCAGCAGCTGTGGCTCACTTTCATACTTACTGCTACAGGATAGCTCCTTTTCTGAAACAGCTACCACATTAGCTCCAGCTTCAAGTATGACAGCTTTCTGGGTCTCTCCCAGGCTACCAGACCTACATGCCTGTTCCCCCAGCCAGACTACATGTCACTGGAAGGCATTGCATCATCACAGTCATTCCCTATCAGGACATCTGCAGGAATATTCTCAGACACAAGATCCCCTTCCTCAGGAAGCATAGTCACTTCTGACATCTGTGCCATGCTGTCACTCTGGATACCACCACTCACCTCCATCTTTGCAGTTACCGTGTCCAAGGGAACATCAGTACTCACAAGCAGCTGTAACTCACATTCAGAATTACTGCTACCACATAGCACCTTCTCTGAAACAGCCACCACACCAGTCCCAGATTCAGGTATGAGATATTTCTGGGTCTCTCCCAGACTACTGGGCCTACATGGCTTTCTCCAAGCTTGACTGTGTGTCACTGCATGTACACAAGGTACTGCATCATCAAAGTCATTCCCTCTCAGGACATCTGCAGGAATATCCCCAAACATACCTACTTACTTGCTTCCTCTTCCACCCTGCCAGTCAAGATGACCCCTAGCCAAAGGCATTTGGTCCATCTTTGTGTGTGCTTTTTTTAAGTTTTTTGAATAGTTAGCTGATGAGATTGCAGAGAACTGAAGGCAATATCCAGAGGTATACCAGGTAACTACATTAGCTAAAACTGTATATTTTATTTTACAAAAATTGCTGTAAACAACAGGTGGTTGATTACCCTAATGTTTTGTTTAAACCATAGTCAGTCCAGTTTAAGCAAACAAAAGCAAAAGCATTTTAGATAAGCAAAAGCCAGCACAAACTGTGTTAAGTTTATTGCAAGATGTGGTTATCAGAATTGCAGCTGAGGAGTTAATGCCCATGAACAGTATTAAGTCACATAAGACAGCAAATATGAGTACTATATTAGCTTTCTTTATGATGAGAGGTAGTTCTTCAGAAGATGCATTTAGCCAGTAAATTATTTTTTTGTTTATTGGGGAGCCTGGTTCGTTAGACAATGGGCTGACAAGAGTTATGAGGCCTGTTCTCATTTGATGTTATCTGCTGGCCCTCTTTTGTAAACTGGAAGGATAACAGTTTTTTTCCATAATGTTGGCACTCTTGGCTGTTCTGTTTATGAACATTTTTACAGTCTAACAAGGCTATCTGCTGCAAAACCTGCAGACATTTTGGTGGGAGCTTGCCTATTAAGAGGGAGCCATGAGGTTTTGCAGTTTTGAAAAGCTTCAGAAGCCATATGATTTACCATGAAATACTTTAATATTTTTATCCCTGAGATGTGCAATCTTAGAAGTGATGTCATGTCAACAACATCATGGTTACCCAAATTTGGAAAACAATTATCTCCTCTCTCTTTCTCTTTTGTTTGCTGTGTCTTGATGTCTAAGGAAATAACTGCTTTTTGTTGTTATAAAAGCATGTACTCCTTAGTGCTCTACAGAATTTATATTAGCTTCTGTCTTTTTTTTGTGTCTCTTGAAAACTTTAATTAATAGTTAACTTTTCTGGTGTGGATGAAGGAGCCTAGCATGCATTGTTGACCCTTGCTGTCTTCATTTCCCAAACCAGCCCATTTATTCCTTTAAAGAAAGTGAAAGCTACTCAAAGAGATATTATACAGCACCCAGAGGGAAGAATTTTTTGTATTTTATTTATTTATTGTTATTTAATTAAAGGGAACACACGGTTTGAAGATAAAAACTGCTGTAGTCCTAGGACAGCAGAGTGTGCAGTGATACAAAGTACCTCCCATCATGCTCCTATGTATGCAACTAGTGAGCATCTGCTCACCCCTCCTACGTTAGCACACACAGTCAAGGGGACCTCACTTTCCTGCTTCCAGTGCAGGATGAACCAGCTGCAAAAAATAGTAATGTGAAATGGCAATGGACACTTAATATACGCCCTCTATACAGCGGCCATACTGTTCCTGAGTTGGCCATAATGCTCTTGAGTTGCTAGTTGATCACAGATCACTTGTACTACATTTGAAGACCCTGCAACTGTTCCAGCACACCAAAGCTATCATGGACTTTGAGTGGTCAGTTCTATTTTAGCATTGTCTCAGCAATATTTCAGAATCATCAATTTTTTTCTTTTTAGTAAACAATTATTTTATCTCTGCTGTTAAACATAGACTTTTTTCCCTAATTCAGATTGTCTCATTGGTTCTGTATCTCTTTCCATATACCCAAACAACTGTTTCTTATTTTTATCAACTGTTATTCTTTTTCCATATAAAAACATACACAACCAGAGAGATCTGTTAACAGCATATTTATAACACACTCTGCCTTTTTTATTTGCTTAATTTTCTTTCATCAAATGACTCTTGGTATAATGTATTTTCTTCTGGATGCAAGTATTGTTTACAATTTATACTTAATTTGATCATAATTTTTTTTAGCATGCTAATTTGAACAACAACAAACATTTTTTTTAAGATATTTTCTTTCACATATGATAGTATTAACATCTGTAACTTTTATTCAACCACACAAGTCTGTAACTGAGTAGCTATTTATTCCCAAAAATTAATTGTTTTAGCATTCTTTTTAAGGCTCTGATTTTAAATGGAGATGTCTGTACTTGATCATGCACCATATGGCACACATATACACAAACCTGCTGCTTGATAATGCAGCAAAGTATCTTCCCTGGATCTAACATTTCCTCATTTTCAGGATGAGATCACTACACATTTATAGTGACTTATGTGCAATACAACAAATCCCAGTCATTGCTAATTGATATGCAATATAGAATTTAATCAAAATGTGTAAGCTCAAAATGCTATTTTATTCAGAGGAATATACAAAGCAATTAGGTATGACCACATCAGTTACTGCCAAATCAGCCATCATGGTAGATGTACTGGTATCATTAAGGTAGACAATATTGATAAACACCAACAAACAGCAATCACAATTTTATTTCTATCCTTTTAAAAAATGCTGCATAGGTAAACCTTTTCTCATTTTCACATACAGAATACAAACACAGACAGACACACCATTACACGAGCACACACACACACACACACACACACACACAAACACTCACTCACTGAAATAACCTTGAAAATGCTCTTAGAATTGATGGTGAATGCTAAAAGTAATATTTCTGTGAGACCAGATAACATACCAAGCTGCAATTTCATTATTCACAAGAAAAATGGAAAACTGCGATACAGTATGGTGAATGTAATCCACACAAAGCTACAAATCTTTTAGCATACACTCCATAACATGTTGGAATTAATATACACAAACACATTTTCTCATAAGCTTTATCAGATGAATTTATATAGCAACCACTCTCCTACTCATTTAAATATGATTAAATAATCACATGACCTACTATTAAAACAGCATTATTAAATCTAAGCCAAAACAATAATTTAAAATGTATCAACGACAAATGATATCAACTAGATATTTTAGATAAACATATGTGCATACTGTCAATGTTTTAAAAATCTCTCTCTCTCTCTCTTCAAAATAGGTTTTAAAGGGACCACATTATTCGACCCAGGAAAGCAGGTAGCATCCATTTCTAAACTCTATTTCCTTTCTATTCCATTTCTAAAATTAATTTCCTTTCTACAACTTCTGTATAATTTGAAATTCAGTAGGGATTAATTAATTCCAGCACTAAAACCTTAAATGTATTTCTTCCTTCAGACGTCACATGCTTATCCATCACTAAAAATATAAATACATGATTTCTTCCTTCACATATCACATGCTTAACTAAAGCACTATTCATAGCACCCATCTCTATATCTTTAACATGCTCATATATCCATTCTTTAAGTTGGCAATTTATTTTGTCAACATAAAACGCATTCCAGATGTCGCACTGTGCTAAATATACTACATTCTAATATTTACAGTCACCATTATGTTTAAAAATACAACTCTTGTCCAGGGATGAACAAACATATTTTCAGTCCTTATGTATCAATACAAAATTTCTGCATGGCCACATGCCTAATCTATTGACATTGTGTTAAAATGATACTGCTTCCTGAAGCATAATTATCTCTTCCAATTTCTCTTATTTTTAAATGTGAACTTCAGCACCTGTCTTCATATCAGTACTAGATTTTAAAATACTCCATTTTTTTTCTATGTAAATTACAAATAGCATATGCATCTATATAGTATGTTATATGAAATCTAAATCAGGACACAGTTTTCTATTCTTGTTTTTGTTCTCATCCTCATTTCGATTTATATATTTATTCTCCATGCTATCCTTTCTTGATTTTTAGTTTTATTACATCATCCTTTATTTTAGATAGTTCATACATTTTATATCCCCTCTGATTAAAATTATTTCACAAACACTCACGTATTTCTTCTAACTTTGTCAAGCAGTTGCAGAGCCTAGAAACCCACAGCTTTTTTCCTTTAAAAAATTTCTGAACACAAAAAAAGCATGCTATGTCAGTGCAATTACATCTCCTTTTATTATACCTATACCTTCCTATAAATATCCATAGATAAAGTTTTTTTTTTTTAAGCAGGACTGAAAAATTAATTAAAAAATTTGGAATAATTTAATCAAGCCTTAAAAATGACTTGGTGAATTCAAAATATTCCTTAAAACTGTGTAATAAATATTCAATGATTTCATTATATTTCAGTACAAGAAACATGTCACCCAAAAATCTTCTGTAGAACTGTGCTACTCAAAGTATAGTCCTGGGACTGCTGCCAGTCCCCAAACTGTTTGTTACTGGTCCCCCAGCATTTTGTCCCACTTCCTTTATTTTACAAGTAAAGAAATGCATTTCATTACTTAAAGAAATAAAATAAAATATAAAGATTCTATGGGCCTTCTTAGCCAGGGATCTAGCCCTTGATGGAAAGGTGATTGGTTAAATGCAATGACCTTTGAGAGGTCAGTGCACTTCAATCAGTTTGAGGATTGATGGCTTTCTGATCTTCTTTCTTAGATAAGTGTTGCAGTATTCCAATAGTTGTGAGTTATGCTGTCGAGGGTAAGCTGACATCTGTCCAGGGTACCAAAGCCAAAAAAATCTTCTTGATGCTCCTTACATCTGACATATGACCTCAGCCCATGGTCATAAGGGTACCCAAGTGAACATATGAGGGTGGTATCCTCAGACCAGCTTGCCACCAGTCTGAACATGTGGTCTAAATATCATGTCATTGTGCCACTAGGACTGCCAAGACTTGGTCAGATAACTGCTTCATTGGACAACCTTTGTTTTCTTTATGTTATCTTTAAGATTTGTTCATGTCAGCTAAGAGATGGAAGTACAAGTGTGGAAGGAAAATTCTTTTTAAAGACTGCCACTCTCAGTGCTTGTTTTGCTTAGGAGCTGAACACAATTATTTTAATTTTGAAATTTGCCAATCATTTCTCCCCAAGACTCTCAGAACTGGGCTAGATTCCCTTAATATCTATTTAGGGACTCAACACCCAAAGAGCCTTGCTCTTCCAAAAACAATGGAACCTTTGGCCTTGGACATCTTGCTCACATCCAAAATAAAATAAAAAAAAATGAAAACAGATTTGTTGACTGCCAGTCTGACTCAGATATACCTGCTGAGATAAAGCAAGAATCCACTGTATGTCTGAGTTCTACTGAGATGCCCTCTACCACAAATCCACTGCAGGCTGGTATGGCATTTCTCACTCACACATCTGATGAGACTGTTAACTCTTGCCTCCACTGGAAATAGGTGGGAATCCAGGGTGGTTATTTCAGAGGGTCCTGAGGACATACTTCTGATCCTTGATGGGGAAGAGTTATTCAGCCCATTATTGATGTCTGGCACGGCTCCACTCCACTGTGCTTTGTTAGAGTAGACATACCATTAAAGAAGAAGTAAAACAATAGACACATCTCTCCTCAGCAGGTCCCATGAGAAGGAATAACTAGATTCTTCCCAAGGCTTATATATAGCCATCTTAGCTTTGAAACCTACTCCCTTCCTTTCTGTTTTCCTGTACCCCACCACCTTTGGAAAAGCAATGTAAGTCCTCTGCAGAAGAAGGCTCTCTCTCAGATGATGATTCACTGGTCCACTCCTCCCAAATTCTTTCTTCTGGGCAAATGGTCTCTAATGATGAAGACACAATATCACCTGATTCTCCATTCGGAAGAGATTTTTTTGGGGGAGGCCATCTCCAGGATGATACAACACTTTGAGTGGGACACTAAACAAGTGTCAGATATATACTATCAGCTACTGGAAGTTGGTGCTTCCAAGCCTTCAGTTGTGACCCCTGTACTGGAAACCTTTTTGGATGCTTTTGTCTCCACTTCCTCTAATCCAGATTTGCCATCACCTGCTCCTTAGAAAGCAGTCAAGTTCTACAAGGTACCTGGGAACTGAAATTCCTGTACAAAAATCTGTTAGCAGACACCTCAGTTTTCTCTCAGTTTATGGATAAATCCATCAAGCTCATCCCCATGCCCAGTATGGCTGCCATCAGACAGGGATAGCAGGGACATGGACAGATATGGCAAAAAACTCTACATCTTGCCACCTTGCCATTCAGAACCATTAACTACCAAACTCAGATGACTAAATATGTATTATCCATTTTAGGAAACCTGAATAAATCCCTGATTAAATCTGAGGATTCTGAACATACATCTCAGCATATCTCTGTGGTCTATAGTGCTACCCAAGTAGCCAGACATTCTATTAAATGCAACTTTGAAGCTTCCTCTAATGATGCAGCCACTAGTTTGGCCATGTGTAGGTTTGCTTAACTTTGCCTTCAGTCATTACCTGAGGATGTTAAGACCAGGCATCTAGACTCCCCTCTTCATAAGCACTTCCTTTTTGCCTCTTCTGCTGCTGAAAAAGGCAAAGTCATGCAAGACTTGAAACAAATTTATATTACATCAGTTCTTATATACCAAAGGAACTATCCTTCAAAACCCACTACTTTTGTTCGTAAGGAACAAAAACCCCACCCAAAGGGATACGAAACTTATTAAAAGTACATTTCAAGATAAATGAAAGGGCAACCAATGACACAAGTCACCATCCAGCAAATATGAAACAAAAAATTATTGTTAAACAACAAGGTTGTTGCCTAACAATAAATTTCCGTTTCATATTTGCTGGACGGTGGCTTGTGTCATTGGTTGCCCTTTCATTTGTTTCAGTTGTTTTTGTCTTACCACGTTGGATAAATTTCAAGATAAACTTCAGTGGGATTCCAAGCCTTGGGAAACTTCCTTTCCTGAGAAATCCACTTTTAACTGATTATATTCTGCCTTCCCCTCCCATGATAGTCTACAAATTCCTCTTTCCCAAAGGCTCAGTCTAGCCCTTCCTGCCTGGGAAGGCATTAATTCACACAAATGGGTCTACTAATGGCTTGAAAATCTCACCTCATTCTCCCTCTGGTTCAGGAAATGCTGTCCCAGGGAATGATAGAACCAGTTTTCCTCAGGTCCAGGTAAATGGTTTCTACTCAAGACTATTCCTCATCCCCAGGAAAGAGGGAATATGGAGGCCCATCCTAGGTTTGTCTTATCTCAACACCTTTCTGAAAAGTTACGTCTTTCAAGATGGTCTCTCTCTAGACACAGATTCCCCTTATCCTTCCTCAGACTTTTCAGGTTACCTTACATCTGAAGGATCTATACCTGCACATCCTTATTCATCCTGCTTACAGAATTTTTCTCAGGTTTATAGGCCTCTTCAGCACATTTTCAATTCTCAGGTCTACATTTGGCATGTCAACAACTCTTCACAATGTGCCCAGTTCCAGCTCTCAACCTTAATCTCTGGGTGATAGAAGCTTTATTTTTATTTTTACTTTATCCATACTTCTGTTCAGATGTCAGTTTTTAGATTTTGTGTTCCAGGTAATCCAGGAAGTAAGGAAACCTACTATTAAAAAATCCTACATCTCCAAGTGAAAATATTTTCCATATTGTGTTACAAGAAGATGTAAATGATGTATTTGGTGGGTATCCCTACTATTCTGTTATACAATATCCCCTACACCCCCTAATCCATCAAAGCCTACTGACTGCAGTTTCTGCTTACCTGCCGTTAAATTCACTTTGCTCTCCAGAATTGAGGTCAAACAGTTTTGGAAAGGTGTCCTTCAAATCAACCTTCCCAAGAAGGTTATTCCTCCCCCTGGGATCTGAACTTTGTTCAAGAAAAAATTACACTCCCTCAGTTTGAACCTGCAGCTTCACTAAAATTCTGCATTTGGAAAACAGTTACACAGTTTGCCCTTATTTCAGCTAGAAGAGCTTCTGCAGATTCATATGGTGACCTCTCTTTTCATTACCTTCCATATGTATAGGGTTTCCTAAAGGGCTAACCTCTCCTTTATGCCCAAAGTAGTAAATGGGCTGTCTGTGAACCAATTTATTTTGTTGACATCCATTTTGCCTAGTCCACAAAACAGAGATGAGACAATCCTTCACTTCTTAAATTTTACCTGGAAAAAACTAAAACATTTAGAAAGTTTGGTTAACTTTTTGTTTCCTGCCAAGAGGATGAGATGGGAAGCCCATTTTCCAGAGCATCTCCAAATGGATTTTTAAGTCCTTCTCCTTCTGTTATACCTTCCATGGTAAGACTCTGCCAATCATATTGAAGGATTACTCCACCAGGGCAGGCTCCATCTCTGGCGTCTTCACAGGCACTGATTCCAGATCCATCCTGGAGGATACATACCTACAATCAACTGCATTACTAGCTGAGTTAAGTACAAACTTGCAGTGTTAAAGAATGTACTGCATTTTATTCTATTTTTCTGTGTATTTAATTGTTTCTGTGGTCTGTGTCTCTCTGTAGTTATTTATTTTTCTATTTAATTGTTTCATAGACTAATGTATTTGCAGTTAGTGGGGGATATCATGTTTCACTTAATTGAGATTCAGTGCTAAACTCTTAGACTAGAGGGTTTCTGTGTATTTATAAGAGCTAGTCACATATCTTTAAATTTCTTACTGCTCAATTTCTGAGTTGTTTGGCTTCTGCTACATACCTACAATCAACTGCATTACTAGCTGAGTTAAGTACAAACTTGCAGTCTTAAAGAGTCTACTGCATTTTATTTTATCTTTCTGTGTATTTAATTGTTTCATTGGTCTGTCTCTCTCTAGTTATTTCTATTTCTATTTAATTGTTTCACAGAATCCGGTGGTCTCTCTCTGTCGCTGCAGTTAGTGTGGGCTATTGTGTTTCACTTCATTGATATTCAGTGTAAAACTCTCAGCCTAGAAAGTTTCTGTGCATTTATAAGTGTTAGTCCCATATCTTTGAATTTATTACTGCTCAATTTATGATAGTTTGGCTTCTGCTATATACCTACAATCAACTGCATTATTTGCTGAGTTAAGTACAAACTTGCAGTGTTAAACATTGTTCTTAATTTTATTTTATTTTTCTGTGTATTTAATTGTTTCATTGGTCTATGTCTCTCTGTAGTTATTTATTTTTCTGTTTAATTGTTTCATAGAATACTGTGGTTTCTCTCTGTCTCTTCAGTTAGTGGGGGCTTTTGTGTTTCACTTCATTGATATTCAGTGTAAAACTCTTAGTCTAGAGGGATTCTGTGTATTTATAAGAGTTAGGCACATATCTTTGAGTTTATTACTGCTCCGTTTCTGAGTTGTTTGGCTTCTGCTACATACCTGCAATCAACTGCATTACTAGCTGAGTTAAGTACAAACTTGCAGTGCTAAAGATTGTATTGCATTTTATTTTATTTTTCTGTGTATTTAATCCTTTCACTGGTCTGTGTCTCTCTGTAGTTATTTATTTTTCTATTTAATTGTTTCATAGAGTACTGTGGTCTCTCTCTGTCTCTAGAGTTAGTGGGGGCTATTGTGTTTCACTTCATTAATATTCAGTGTTAAACTCTTAGCCTAGAGGGTTTCTGTGTATTTATAGGTGTTAGTCACATATCTTTGAATTTATCACTGCTCAGTTTCTTAGTTTTTTTTGGTTTCTGCTACATCCCTACAATCAACTGCATTGCTAGTTGAGTTAAATACATACTTGCAGTGTTAAAGATTGTACTGCATTTTGTTTTATTTTTCTGTGTATTTAACTGTTTCGTTGGTCTGTGTCTCTCTGTAGTTATTCTTTTTTTCTATTTAATTGTTTTATAGAATACTGTCTCTGCAGTTAGTGGGGGCTATTGTGTTTCACTTCATTGATATTCAGTGTTAAACTCTTAGCCTAGAGGGTTTCTGTGTATTTATAAGAGTTAGTCGCATATCTTTGAATTTATTACTGCTCAATTTCTGAGTGTTTTAGTTTCTGATACATACCTACAATCAACTGCATTACTAGCTGAGTTAAGTACAAACTTGCAGTGTTAAAGATTGTACTGCATTTTATTTTTCTGTGTATTTAATTGTTTCATTGGTCTGTGTCTCACTGTAATTATTTATTTTTCTATTTAATTGTTTCATAGAATACTGTGGTCTCTCTCTGTCTCTGCAGTTAGTTGGGGTTATTGTGTTTCACTTCTTTGGTATTCGGTGTTAAACCCTTAGCCTAGAGAATTTCTGTGTATTTCTAAGAGTTAGTCACATACCTTTGAATTTATAACTGCTCAATTTCTGAGTTCTTTGGCTTCTGCTACATACCTACAATCAACTGCATTACTAGCTGAGTTAAGTACAAACTTGCAGTGTTAAAGATTGTACTGCATTTTATTTTATTTTTCTGTGTATGTAATTGTTTCATTGGTCTGTGTCACTCTGTAGTTATTTATTTTTCTAGTTAATTGTTTCATAGAATACTGTGGTCTCTCTCTGTGTCAGCAGTTAGTGGGGGCTATTGTGTTTCACTTCATTGATATTCAGTGTTAAACTCTTAGCCTAGAGGGTTTCTGTGTATTTATAAGAGTTAGTCACATATCTTTGAATTTATTACTGCTCAATTGCTGAGTTGTTTGACTTTTGTTACATACCTACAATCAACTGAATTACTAGCTGAGTTAAGTATCAACTTGCACTGTTAAAGATTGTACTGCATTTTATTTTATTTTATTTTTCTATGTATTTAATTGTTTCATTGGTCTCTGTCTCTCTGTAGTTATTTCTTTTTCTGTTTAATTGTTTCATAGAATACTGTGGTCCCTCTCTCCCTCTCTCTCTCTCTCTCTCTCTCTCTCTGCAGTTAGTGGGGGCTATTGTGTTTCACATCATTGATATTCAGTGCTAAACTCTTAGCCTATAGGTTTTCTGTTTATTTATAAGAGTTAGTCACATACCTTTGAATTTATTACTGCTCAATTTCTGAGTTGTTTGGTTTCTGCTACATACCTACAATCAACTGCATTACTAGCTGAGTTAAGTACAAACTTGCAGTGTTAAAGATCGCACTGCATTTTATTTTTCTGTGTATTTAATTGTTTCATTGGTCTGTGTCTCACTGTAGTTATTTATTTTTCTGTTTAATTGTTTCATAGAATACTGTGGTCCCTCTTTCTCTGCAGTTAGTAGGGGCTATTGTGTTTCACTTCTTTGGTATTCAGTGTTAAACTCTTAGTGTAGAGGGCTTCTGTGTATTTTTAAGAGTTAGTCACATATCTTTGAATTTATAACTGCTTAATTTCTGAGTTTGTTGGCCTCTGCTACATACCTGCAATCAACTGCATTACTAGCTGAGTTAAGTACAAACTTGCAATGTTAAAGATTGTACTGCATTTTATTTTATTTTTCTGTGTATTTAATTGTTTCATTGGTCTGTGTCTCTCTGTAGTTATTTATTTTTCTATTTAATTGTTTCATAGAATACTGTTTCTGCAGTTAGTGGGGGCTATTGTGTTTCACTTCATTGATATTCAGTGTTAAACTCTTAGCCTAGATGGTTTCTGTGTATTTATAGGAGCTAGTCACATACCTTTGAATTTATTACTGCTCAGTTTCTTAGTTTTTTTGTTTCTGCTACATCCCTACAATCAACTGCATTACTAGATGAGTTAAATACAAACTTGCAGTGTTAAAGATTGTACTGCATTTTATTTTTCTGTGTATTTAATTGTTTCATTGGTCTGTGTCTCTCTGTAGTTATTTTTTTCCTATTTAATTGTTTCATAGAATACTGTTGGTGCAGTTAGTGGGGGCTATTGTGTTTCACTTCATTGATATTCTGTGTTAAACTCTTAGCCTAGAGGGTTTCTGTGCATTTATAAGAGTTAGTCGCATATCTTTGAATTTATTACAGCTCAATTTCTGAGTGTTTTGGTTTCTGCTACATACCTACAACCAGCTGTATTACTAGCTGAGTTAAGTACAAACTTGCAGTGTTAATGATTGTACTGCATTTTATTTTTCTGTGTATTTAATTGTTTCATTTGTCTGTGTCTCTCTGTAGTTATTTATTTTTCTATTTAATTGTTTCAAAGAATACTGTGGTCTCTCTCTGTCTCTGCAGTTAGTTTCCCACCCTCCCTCCCTGTTCTTGTTCTGGTATTAATCTTGGTGTCTTTGGAACTGCCTGCCCCTTCTGTAAATTTGTGTTTGTACACTCCTCCTGGGTCTATCTCATTTGCTCACTCAACCGAGTACAGTGAGATCATATTTTGACTTCAGACACTCCTATCAGTCCCATCTGTTCATCTCTATCCCAGCTCTATTCCAGTCTAGTGTCACTAGATCATTCTACCTAATACAGAGAGAACGTTTGTGAAGGGCAAGCTGCTTAGGTCCGTAATTTTGAATTATCTTCTGTTTCTCCTTTCTCCCTTTCCACTTTCCCCAAAAAAAATTCTAAGCTTGTTTTCTGCCTTTCCTGTAACTAGTTTAGTCCAGATACAGATTTGCTATATCCAGGACTGTTTGTAAGCTTATGAACCCTCAAAGCCTTTCTGTGTTGGTGGGAAGCCTTCTAGCTTATCAGTGGGAGTGGTAAGCACTAGGTAGCCTATCTACCACAACAGTCATTTCTGGCCCAAAGATTGTAGTTTATTGGCCGTTTGGGCAGTTTTTCCATCTCTTTCAACTTTCTGGTCTCAAAGCCTGTGTTTGCGCTTGTTTCCCAGTTTTCCTGTAACTAGTCTAGTCCTGATACAGATTTGTTGTATCCAGGACTGTTTGCAAGCTTCTGAGCCACCAAATCCTTTCTGTGTTGGAGGAAAGCCTTCTAGCTTATCAGTGGGAGTGGTAAGTACTAGGTAGCATATCTACCACAAGAGTGGCTTCTGGACCAGAAATTGTAGTTTATTGGCCGTTTGGGGAGTTTTTCCATCTCTTTCAACTTTCTGGTTTAAAAGCCCATGCTTACACTTGTTTCCCACCTTTCCTGTAACTAGTCTAGTCCAGATTCAGATTTGTTATATCCAGGACTGTGTGGAAGCTTCTGAGCCCCCAAGCCTTTTTGTGTTGGAGGGACGCATTCTAGTTTATCAGTGGGAGTGGTAAGCACTAGATAGCCTATCTACCACAAGATCCAGGTACATATTCTTAGTTTTAGTACTTAAATTTGCTTATTTGTGCTCAGCACTTGTTCAGAACTTGTTGTTACCACTAAATAAGCTACAAATTAATACAGCACTCAACCTTCCTCTTTACCTAGAGGAAAACAGTTTTTGTACTTACTTTCCTCACTTGCTTAGAGAAAAACAGCTCTTATACTCACTTTCCTCACTTGTCTAGAGGAAAGTAGTTTTTTATTCAGGCATGTCCAAGGGTCAACTCCCAGTGTTCTCTCCTATCTATCTGATGAATCTGGGCATCTTGAGGCAATGTAGAAATTGCCTCATGTACACAGACAACCCTCTCCTCCTACCACCCAACAACACAACCTGTGTGACATGCATTTATCTAGACAAACTGGAGGCAAAGCTCTTTCCAACCAAGACTGCACTTGACAGTCAAGAGGAGAAGGTAAACACTTGCACAACACCACACTCATCACATAGTCCCACTACACCTACACCACCAAAATCCATACGTAGAAACACAAAAACATTCACAGAGGCTCTCAATAATAATCTGCTCAAGCAACAGAGACCGCCAAAGCAGAAATGGGAGCAACCTCCACCCACCAACACAGCCCAAATGACACATAGCCCACAGACTCAGTGTGCCAATAAACCACAGCCCATAAGGCAAACCAATGAACCCAACACACTAGTCATAGGTAACTCTATAGTCAGGCACACTGATGTCCCACTCACCAGGCTAAACAAGGAGAAGGTGCAATTAGAAATGTATCAAAACACTGACAGATACTTTAAACATTATGTTTAAAGAGGATGATACTCAACATTTTAAAAACTTATTTACATTTTCACAATTAGACATGCTGGCATACAATACAAATTAATCTGAGAATAAGCAGAAATCTCCTGCTAGACATGCACAGATGACAGTGTTTTCAGTTTCTTCACATTTCTCCCCTACTTATGACTCAAGCACGATTTTCAAGTGACCCTTGAAAACCGATGATTGAGAAAAATGGGTCTGTCTGGGAATATCAACCCACTCCTCTCCTGGGTAATCAATTTGCTTTGGCATTATTAACCCCACTGCAATGTTATATGGTCATATCGTATGCTTGTATTCCTAGACTCCACCTCAGTAACTTGACATTTTGCTTACTGACCCTATTAAGCCATGTTAAAGGGTTATGATCTGTGAGTGCAGTGAATTTTCTCCCATAAAGATAAGGCTGCAGCTTGTGCAATGCCCACACTATGGCCTAACACTCTTTCTCCACAGCTACATAACACTCTTTTCTAGGTTGGAGTTTGCAGCTCAGATAAACCAATGGATGCTCTTCTCCTTCTGCGGAAACTTAGCTGAGCACAACCCCCACCCCATAATTTGAAGCATCTACCTGTACAATAAATTCTTTATTGTAATCTGGGCTGGCTAACACAGGGGGTCCTCCAAAAATCTTATTTACTTTTTGGAACACCTGTTCACAATCTGTGGTCCACACTACCTTGTCCAATTTATTCTTCCTAGTTAGTTCAATAAGGGGTGCAGCTATGGTACTGTAATTGGGCACAAATTTTCTATAGTACCCCGTTGTCCCCAGAAATGCTCTCACTTGTTTCTTAGTAACAGGAACTGGCCGTGCTTGAAAACTTCCACCTTAACAGGTTCTGGCCTAATTTTACCACTTTTCACTGTGTCCTAAGCAAGTGACCTCTGCCATACCCACTTGACACTTACTGGGTTTAATGATTAATCCTGCCCTACTTAATCTATCAAAGGCCTCCCTAACATGTTGGTCTCCAAATGTCAGTAGCATAGTCTTCAATGTAGAGTTTAACCACTCCACAAGACTATTTGTCTGGGGATGGTAAGGGGTGGTCTTTAGATGTTTCACCCCACAACACTTCCACAGACAGATCAGCAGATCTAACATGAAGTTGGCACCTTGGTCAGTCAGTATTTCCAGTGGAAAACCTACTCTGCTGAATCTTTCTAGCAAAGCACTTGCCACCTTTTCTACATCAAGATCACCTGCAAAAGGAATATTAGGGACTTTAGCTAGAAGTGGCAGATGGTAGGCTCTAGGCGCTACCAACTGCCATACTACCTCACCTTCCAGCCCTGTCTTAGGAGTCCACTTTCCATACAACAAACCTTTCTTCTCTGCTTTAATAGTCCCTTGTCAAGAAACATCAGGGACTATAGCTAGAAGTGGCACATGGTAGGCTCTGGGCTATACTAACTGCCATACTACCTCACCTTCCAGCCCTCCCTTAGGAGTCCACTTTCTCTATAACAAACCTTTGTTACCCTATACAGAGTCCCCTCTTCGTTGAGCCTCAGGTGCTTCCTTTTCCATCTCCCTCAAGCTTTGTAATGTAGGGTCCATAAGTTGAGCCTGTCACAACTCTACAATTGTGACCTTCCCCAGCTCCCCTTCTGCAGGAAGCCTAGTAACTTCCCACATCATACCTCACTGTCAATCTGGGTACCATCACTCCCCTCCATCATTGCAGTTACCATATCAAAGGGAACATCAGTACCTCCCAGCAGCTGTGGCTCACTTTCATACTTACTGCTACAGGATAGCTCCTTTTCTGAAACAGCTACCACATTAGCTCCAGCGTCAAGTATGACAGCTTTCTGGGTCTCACCCAGGCTACCAGACCTACATGCCTGTCCCCCAGCCAGACTACATGTCACTGCAAGGCATTGCATCATCACAGTCATTCCCTATCAGGATATCTGCAGGAATATTCTCAGACACAAGCTCCCCTTCCTCAGGAAGCATAGTCACTTCTGACATCTGTGCCATGCTGTCACTCTGGATACCACCACTCACCTCCATCTTTGCAGTTACCGTGTCCAAGGGAACATCAGTACTCACAAGCAGCTGTAACTCACATTCAGAATTACTGCCACCAGATAGCACCTTCTCTGAAACAGCCACTACGCCAGTCCCAGCTTCAGTTATGAGATCTTTCTGGGTCTCTCCCAGACTACTGGATCTACATGCCTTTCTCCAAGCCTGACTGTGTGTCACTGCATATACACAAGGTACTGCATCATCAAAGTCATTCCCTCTCAGGACATCTGCAGGAATATCCCCAAACACACCTACTTGCTTGCTTCCTCTTCCACCCTGCCAGTCAAGATGACCCCTAGCCAAAGGCATTTGGAACCGGGTCCCTCACAGTGCTCTGACTGGAGTGGACTGCCCAAGCAAGAACTGCACTTCTCTAATAACTTCAGACCTTACAATGGTTATATCAGAAGCTGTGTCCCTCTTAGCAGCTACCTGTTTACCATCTACTAAGATTGGATACAAATTTTGGTGATAGTCTGGCACCTCAGTTGTTTCTAAACAACTTACCACTGGCAGTTTGTTATCCACACTTACTGGCTCCCTCACCTTCTGTTTCTCACCTTGTCTTGATGTAACAAGAGTGGACACATAGCAGCCAAATGTCCATCTTTGTGTGTGCTTTTTTTAAGTTTTTAGAATAGTTAGCTGATGAGATTGCAGAGAACTGAAGGCAATATACAGAGGTATACCAGGTAACTACATTAGCTAAAACTGTATATTTTATTTTACAAAAATTGCTGTAAACAACAGGTGGTTGATTACCCTAATGTTTTGTTTAAACCATAGTCAGTCCAGTTTAAGCAAACAAAAGCAAAAGCATTTTAGATAAGCAGAAGCCAGCACAAACTGTGTTACGTTTATTGCAAGATGTGGTTATCAGAATTGCAGCTGAGGAGTTAATGCCCATGAACAGTATTAAGTCACATAAGACAGCAAATATGAGTACTATATTAGCTTTCTTTATGATGAGAGGTAGTTCTTCAGAAGATTCATTTAGCCAGTAATGATTTTTTTGTTTATTGGGGAGCCTGGCTCATTAGACAATGGGCTGACAAGAGTTATGAGGCCTGTACTCATTTGATGTTATCTGCTGGCCCTCCTTTGTAAACTGGAAGGATAACAGTTGTTTTCCATAATGTTGGCACTCTTGGCTGTTCTGTTTATGAAAATTTTTACAGTCTAACAAGGCTATCTGCTGCAAAACCTGCAGACATTTTGGTGGGAGCTTGCCTATTAAGAGGGAGCCATGAGGTTTTGAAGCTTTGAAAAGCTTCAGAAGCCATATGATTTACCATGAAATACTTTAATATTTTTATCCCTGAGATGTAAAATCTTAGAAGTGATGTCATGTCAACAACATCATGGTTACGCAAATTTGGAAAACAATTATCTCCTCTCTTTCTCTTTTGTTTGCTGTGTCTTGATGTCTAAGGAAATAACTGCTCTTTGTTGTTATAAAAGCATGTACTCCTTAGTGCTCTACAGAATTTATATTAGCTTCTGTCTTTTTTTTGTGTCTCTTGAAAACTTTAATTAATAGTTAACTTTTCTGGTGTGGATGTAGGAGCCTAGCATGTATTGCTGACCCTTGCTGTCTTCATTTCCCAAACCAGCCCATTTATTCCTTTAAAGAAGGTGAAAGCTACTCAAAGAGATATTATACAGCACCCAGAGGGAAGAATTTTTTGTATTTTATTTATTTATTGTTATTTAATTAAAGGGAACACAAGGTTTGAAGATAAAAACTGCTGTAGTCCTAGGACAGCAGAGTGTGCAGTGATACAAAGTACCTCCCATCATGCTCCTATGTATGCAACTAGTGAGCATCTGCTCACCCCTCCTACTTTAGCACACACAGTCAGGGGGACCTCACTTTCCTGCTTCTAGTGCAGGATGAACCAGCTGCAAAAAATAGTAATGTGAAATGACAATGGACATTTAATAAACGCCCTCTATACAGCGGCCATACTGTTCCTGAGTTGGCCATAATGCTCTTGAGTTGCTAGTTGATCACAGATCACTTGTACTACATTTGAAGACCCTGCAACTGTTCCAGCAGGCCAAAGCTATCATGGACTTTGAGTGGTTAGTTCTATTTTAGCATTGTCTCAGCAATATTTCAGAATCATCAAGTTTTTCTTTTTAGTAAACAATTATTTTATCTCTGCTGTTAAACATAGACTTTTTTCCCTAATTCAGATTGTCTCATTGGTTCTGTATCTCTTTCCATATACTCAAACAACTGTTTCTTATTTTTATCAACTGTTATTCTTTTTCCATATAAAAACATACATAACCAGAGAGATCTGTTAACAGCATATTTATAACACACTCTGCCTTTTTTATTTGCTTAATTTTCTTTCATCAAATGACTCTTGGTATAATGTATTTTCTTCTGGATGCAAGTATTGTTAACAATTTATACTTAATTTGATCATAATTAGTTTTAGCATGCTAATTTGAACAACAACAAACATTTTTTTAAGATCTTTTCTTTCACATATGATAGTATTAACATCTGTAACTTTTATTCAACCACACAAGTCTGTAACTGAGTAGCTATTTATTCCCAAAAATTGATTGTTTTAGCATTCTTTTTAAGGCTCTGATTTTAAATGGAGATGTCTGTACTTGATCATGCACCATATGGCACACATATACACAAACCTGCTGCTTGATAATGCAGCAAAGTATCTTCCCTGGATCTAACATTTCCTCATTTTCAGGATGAGATCACTACACATTTATAGTGACTTATGTGCAATACAACAAATCCCAGTCATTGCTAATTGATATGCAATATAGAATTTAATCAAAATGTGTAAGCTCAAAATGCTATTTTATTCAGAGGAATATACAAAGCAATTAGGTATGACCACATCAGTTACTGCCAAATCAGCCATCATGGTAGATGTACTGGTATCATTAAGGTAGACAATATTGATAAACACCAACAAACAGCAATCACAATTTTATTTCTATCCTTTTAAAAAATGCCGCATAGGTAAACCTTTTCTCATTTTCACATACAGAATACAAACACAGACAGACACACCATTACACGAGCACACACACACACACACACACACACACACACACACACACACACACACACACACACACACACACACAAACACTCACTCACTGAAATCACCTTGGAAATGCTCTTAGAATTGATGGTGAATGCTAAAAGTAATATTTCTGTGAGACCAGATAACATACCAAGCTGCAATTTCATTATTCACAAGAAAAATGGAAAACTGCGATACAGTATGGTGAATGTAATCCACACAAAGCTACAAATCTTTTAGCATACACTCCATAACATGTTGGAATTAATATACACAAACACATTTTCTCATAAGCTTTATCAGATGAATTTATATAGCAACCACTCTCCTACTCATTTAAATATGATTAAATAATCACATGACCTACTATTAAAACAGCATTAATAAATCTAAGCCAAAACAATAATTTAAAATTTATCAACAACAAACGATATCAACTAGATATTTTAGATAAACATATGTGCATACTGTCAATGTTTTAAAAATCTCTCTCTCTCTCTTCAAAATAGGTTTTAAAGGGACCACATTATTCGACCCAGGAAAGTAGGTAGCATCCATTTCTAAAATCTATTTCCTTTCTATTCCATTTCTAAAATTCATTTCCTTTCTACAACTTCTGTATAATTTGAAATTCAGTAGGGATTAATTAATTCCAGCACTAAAACCTTAAATGTATTTCTTCCTTCAGACCTCACATGCTTATCCATCACTAAAAATTTAAATACATGATTTCTTCCTTCACATATCACATGCTTAACTAAAGCACTATTCATAGCACCCATCTCTATATCTTTAACATGCTCATATATCCATTCTTTATGTTGGCAATTTATTTTGTCAACATAAAACGCATTCCAGATGTCACACTGTGCTAAATATACTACATTCTAATATTTACAGTCACCATAATGTTAAAAATACAACTCTTGTCCAGGGATGAACAAACATATTTTCAGTCCTTATGTATCTCTACAAAATTTCTGCATGGCCGCATGCCTAATCTATTGACATTGTGTTAAAATGATACGGCTTCCTGAAGCATAATTATCTCTTCCAATTTCTCTTATTTTTAAATGTAAACTTCAGCACCTGTCTTCATATCAGTACTAGATGTTAAAATACTCCATTTTTTTTCTAAGTAAATTACAAATAGCATATGCATCTATATAGTATGTTATATGAAATCTAAATCTGGACACAGTTTTCTATTCTTGTTTTTTTTTCCTCCTCATTTCTATTTATATATTTATTCTCCATGCTCTCCTTTCTTGATCTTTAGTTTTATTACATCATCCTTTATTTTAGATAGTTCATACATTTTATATCCCCTCTGCTTAAAATTATTTCACAAACACTCAAGTGTTTCTTCTAACTTTGTCAAGTTGCAAGTAAGCCTAGAAACCCACAGCTTCTGTCCTCTCATAACATTTCTGAACACAAAAGAAGGGTGCATGCTATGTCAATGCAAGTACATCTCCTTTTTATGCCTTCCTATAAACATCCATAGATAAAGTACTATTTTCTTTTTCACTTATGGCAGGACTGAAAAAATTAATTAAAGCATTGGAATAATTCACATCAAGCCTTAAAAATGACTTGGTGAATTCAAAATATTCCTTAAAACTGTGTAATAAATATTCAATGTTTTCATTATATTTCAATACAAGAAAAATGTCACCCAAAAATCTTCTGTAGAACTGTGCTACTCAAAGTATAGTCCTGGGACTGCTGCCAGTCCCCAAACTGTTTGTATTTGGTCCCCCAACATTTTTTCCCACTTCCTTTATTTTATAAGTAAAGAAATGCATTTCATTACTTAAAGAGATAAAATAAAATATAAAGATTCCATGGGCCTTCTTAGCCAGGGATCTAGCCCTTGATGGAAAGGTGATTGGTTAAATGCAATGACCTTTAAGAGGTCAGTGCACTTCAATCATTTTGAGGATTGATGGCTTTCTGATCTTCTTTCTTAGATAAGTGTTGCAGTATTCCAATAGTTGTGAGTTATGCTGTCGAGGGTAAGCTGACATCTGTCCAGGGTACCAAAGCCAAAAAATCTTCTTGATGCTCCTTACATCTGACATATGACCTCAGCCCATGGTCATAAAGGTACCTAAGTGAACATATGAGGGTGGGATCCTCAGACCAGCTTGCCACCAGTCTGAACATGTGGTCTAAATATCATGTCATTGTGCCACTAGGACTGCCAAGACTTGGTCAGATAACTGCTTCATTGAGGGAAACCCTTGTTTTATGTTATCTTTAAGATTTGTTCATGTCAGCTAAGAGATGGAAGTACAACTGTGGAAGGAAAATTCTTTTTAAAGACTGCCACTCAGTGCTTGTTTTGCTTAGGAGCTGAACACAATTATTTTAATTTTGAAATTTGCCAATCATTTCTCCCCAAGACTCTCAGAACTGGGCTAGATTCCCTTAATATCTATTTAGGGACTCAACACCCAAAGAGCCTTGTTCTTCCAAAAACACTGGAACCTTTGGCCTTGGACATCTTGCTCACATCCAAAATAAAATTAAAAAAAATGAAAACAGATTTGTTGACTGCCAGTCTGACTCAGATATACCTGCTGAGATAAAGCAAGAATCCACTGTATGTCCGAGTTCTACTGAGATGCCCTCTACCACAAATCCACTGCAGGCTGGTATGGCATTTCTCACTCACACATCTGATGAGACTGTTAACTCTTGCCTCCACTGTAGATAGGTGGGAATCCAGGGTGGTTATTTCAGAGGGTCCTGAGGACATACTTCTGATCCTTGATGGGGAAGAGTTATTCAGCCCATTATTGATGTCTGGCATGGCTCCACTCCACTGTGCTTTGTTAGAGTAGACATACCATTAAAGAAGAAGTAAAATAATAGACACATCTCTCATCAGCAGGTCCCATGAGAAGGAATGACTAGATTCTTCCCAAGGCTTATATATAGCCATCTTATCTTTGAAACCTACTCCCTTCCTTTCTGTTTTCCTCTACCCCACCACCTTTGGAAAAGCAACATAAGTCCTCTGCAGAAGAAGGCTGTCTCTCAGATGATGATTCACTGGTCCACTCCTCACAAATTATTTCTCCTGAGCAAATGGTCTCTAATAATGAAGACACAATATCACCTGATTCTCCATTCGGAAGAGATTTTTTTGGGGAGGCCATCTCCAGGATTATACAACACTTTGAGTGGGACACTAAACAAGTGTCAGATATATATTATCAGCTACTGGAAGTTGGTGCTTCCAAGCCTTCAGTTGTGACCCCTGTACTGAAGCCTTTTTGGATGCTTTTGTCTCCACTTCCTCTAATCCAGATTTGCCATCACCTGCTCCTTAGAAAGCAGTCAAGTTCTACAAGATACCTGGGAACTGAAATTTCTACAAAAATCTGTTAGCAGACACCTCAGTGTTCTCTCTGTTTATGGATAAATCCATCAAACTCATCCCCATGCCCAGTATGGCTGCCATCAGACAGGGATAGCAGGGATATGGACAGATATGGCAAAAAACTCTACATCATGCCACCTTGCCATTCAGAACCATTAACTACCAAACCCAGATGACTAAATATGTATTATCCATTTTAGGAAACCTGAATAAATCCCTGGTTAAATCTGAGGATTCTGAACATAAATCTCAGCATATCTCTATGGTCTATAGTGCTACCCAATTAGCCAGACATTCTATTGAATGCAACTTTGAAGCTTCCTCTAATGATGCAGCCACTAGTTTGGCCATGTGTAGGTTTGCTTAACTTTGCCTTCAGTCATTACCTGAGGATGTTAAGACCAGGCATCTAGACTCCCCTCTTCATAAGCACTTCCTTTCTGCCTCTTCTGCTGCTGAAAAAGGCAAAGTCATGCAAGACTTGAAACAGATTTATATTACATCAGTTCTTATATACCAAAGGAACTATCCTTCAAAACCCACTACTTTTGTTCGTAAGGAACACAAACCCCACCCAAAGGGATATGAAACTTATTAAAAGTGAATTTCAAGATAAATGAAAGGGCAACCAATGACACAAGCCACCATCCAGCAAATATGAAACAAAAAATTATTGTTAAGCAACAAGGTTGTTGCCTAACAATAAATTTCCGTTTCATATTTGCTGGACGGTGGCTTGTGTCATTGGTTGCCCTTTCATTTGTTTCAGTTGTTTTTGTCTTACCACCTTGGATACATTTCAAGATAAACTTCAGTGGGATTCCAAGCCTTGGGAAACTTCCTTTCCTGAGAAATCCACTTTTAACTGATTATATTCTGCCTTCCCCTCCCATGATAGTCTACAAATTCCTCTTTCCCAAAGGCTCAGTCTAGCCCTTCCTGCCTGGGAAGGCATTAATTCACACAAATGGGTCTACTAATGGCTTGAAAATCTCACCTCATTCTCCCCCTGGTTCAGGAAATGCTGTCCCAGGGAATGATAGAACCAGTTTTCCTCAGGTCCAGGTAAATGGTTTCTACTCAAGACTATTCCTCATCCTCAGGAAAGAGGGAATATGGAGGCCCATCCTAGGTTTGTCTTATCTCAACACCTTTCTGAAAAGTTACGTCTTTCAAGATGGTCTCTCTCTAGACACAGATTCCCCTTATCCTTCCTTCCTTCAGGTTACCTTACATCTGAAGGATCTATACTCGCACATCCTTATTCATCCTGCTTACAGAAATTTTCTGAGGTTTATAGTCCTCTTCAGCACATTTTCAATTCTCAGATCTACCTTTGGCATGTCAACAACTCTTCACAATGTGCCCAGTTCCAGCTCTCAACCTGAATCTCTGGGTGATAGAACCTTTATTTTTATTTTTACTTTATCCATACTTCTGTTCAGATGTCAGTTTTTAGATTTTGTGTTCCAGGTAATCCAGGAAGTGAGGAAACCTACTATTAAAAAATCCTACATCTCCAAGTGAAAATATTTTCCATATTGTGTTACAAGAAGATGTAAATGATGTATTTGGTGGGTATCCCTACTATTCTGTTATACAATATCCCCTACACCCCCTAATCCATCAAAGCCTACTGACTGCAGTTTCTGCTTACCTGCCCTTAAATTCACTTTGCTCTCCAGAATTGAGGTCAAACAGTTTTGTAAAGGCGTCCTTCAACTCAACCTTCCCAAGAAGGTTATTCCTCCCCCTGGGATCTGAACTTTGTTCAAGAAAAAATTACACGCCCTCAGTTTGAACCTGCAGCTTCACTAAAATTCTGCATTTGGAAAGCAGTTACACAGTTTACCCTTATTTCAGCTAGAAGAGCTTCTGCAGATTCATATGGTGACCTCTCTTTTCATTACCTTCCGTATGTATAGGGTTTCCTAAAGGGCTAACCTCTCCTTTATGCCCAAAGTAGTAAATGGGCTGTCTGTGAACCAATTTATTCTGTTGACATCCATTTTGCCTAGTCCACAAAACAGAGATGAGACAATCCTTCACTTCTTAAATTTTACCTGGAAAAAACTAAAACATTTAGAAAGTTTGGTTAACTTTTTGTTTCCTGCCAAGAGGATGAGATGGGAAGCCCATTTTCCAGAGCATCTCCAAATGGATTTTTAAGTCCTTCTCCTTCTGTTATACCTTCCATGGTAAGACTCTGCCAATCATATTGAAGGATCACTCTACCAGGACAGGCTCCATCTCTGGCGTCTTCTTCACAGGCACTGGTTCCAGATCCATCCTGGAGGATACATACCTACAATCAAATGCATTACTAGCTGAGTTAAGTACAAACTTGCAGTGTTAAAGAATGTACTGCATTTTATTCTATTTTTCTATGTATTTAATTGTTTCTTTGGTCTGTGTCTCTCTGTAGTTATTTATTTTTCTCTTTAACTGTTTCATAGACTACTGTATTTGCAGTTAGTGGGGGATATCATGTTTCACTTAATTGAGATTCAGTGCTAAACTCTTAGACTAGAGGGTTTCTGTGTATTTATAAGAGCTAGTCACATATCTTTAAATTTATTACTGCTCAATTTCTGAGTTGTTTGGCTTCTGCTACATACCTACAATCAACTGCATTACTAGCTGAGTTAAGTACAAACTTGCAGTCTTAAAGAGTCTACTGCATTTTATTTTATTTTTCTGTGTATTTAATTGTTTCATTGGTCTGTCTCTCTGTAGTTATTTCTATTTCTATTTAATTGTTTCACAGAATCCGGTGGTCTCTCTCTGTCTGCAGTTAGTGGGGGCTATTGTGTTTCACTTCATTGATATTCAGTGTAAAACTCTCAGCCTAGAAAGTTTCTGTGCATTTATAAGAGTTAGTCCCATATCTTTGAATTTATTACTGCTCAATTTATGATAGTTTGGCTTCTGCTATATACCTACAATCAACTGCATTATTTGCTGAGTTAAGTACAAACTTGCAGTGTTAAACATTGTGCTGAATTTTATTTTATTTTTCTGTGTATTTAATTGTTTCATTGGTCTATGTCTCTCTGTAGTTATTTATTTTTCTGTTTAATTGTTTCATAGAATACTGTGGTTTCTCTCTGTCTCTTCAGTTAGTGGGGGCTGTTGTGTTTCACTTCATTGATATTCAGTGTAAAACTCTTAGTCTAGAGGGATTCTGTGTATTTATAAGAGTTAGGCACATATCTTTGAGTTTATTACTGCTCAGTTTCTGAGTTGTTTGACTTCTGCTACATACCTGCAATCAACTGCATTACTAGCTGAGTTAAGTACAAACTTGCAGTGCTAAAGATTGTATTGCATTTTATTTTATTTTTCTGTGTATTTAATCCTTTCACTGGTCTGTGTCTCTCTGTAGTTATTTATTTTTCTATTTAATTGTTTCATAGAGTACTGTGGTCTCTCTCTGTCTCTAGAGTTAGTGCGGGCTATTGTGTTTCACTTCATTGATATTCAGTGTTAACCTCTTAGCCTAGAGGGCTTTGGTGTATTTATAAGAGTTAGTTACATATCTTTGAATTTATTACTGCTCAATTTCTGAGTTGTTTGGTTTCTACTACATACCTACAATCAACTGCATTACTAGCTGAGTTAAGTACAAACTTGCAGTGTTAAAGATCGTACTGCATTTTATTTTATTTTTCTGTGTATTTAATCCTTTCACTGGTCTGTGTCTCTCTGTAGTTATTTATTTTTCTATTTAATTTTTTCATAGGATACTGTCTCTGCAGTTAGTGGGGGCTATTGTGTTTCACTTCATTAATATTCAGTGTTAAACTCTTAGCCTAGAGGGTTTCTGTGTATTTATAGGTGTTAGTCACATATCTTTGAATTTATTACTGCTCAGTTTCTTAGTTATTTTGGTTTCTGCTACATCCCTACAATCAACTGCATTGCTAGTTGAGTTAAATACATACTTGCAGTGTTAAAGATTGTACTGCATTTTGTTTTATTTTTCTGTGTATTTAACTGTTTCATTGGTCTGTGTCTCTCTGTAGTTATTCTTTTTTTCTATTTAATTGTTTTATAGAATACTGTCTCTGCAGTTAGTGGGGGCTATTGTGTTTCACTTCATTGATATTCAGTGTTAAACTCTTAGCCTAGAGGGTTTATGTGTATTTATAAGAGTTAGTCACATATCTTTGAATTTATTACTGCTCAATTTCTGAGTGTTTTAGTTTCTGATACATACCTACAATCAACTGCATTACTAGCTGAGTTAAGTACAGACTTGCAGTGTTAAAGATTGTACTGCATTTTATTTTTCTGTGTATTTAATTGTTTCATTGGTCTGTGTCTCACTGTAATTATTTATTTTTCTATTTAATTGTTTCATAGAATACTGTGGTCTCTCTCTGTCTCTGCAGTTAGTTGGGGTTATTGTGTTTCACTTCTTTGGTATTCAGTGTTAAACCCTTAGCCTAGAGAATTTCTGTGTATTTCTAAGAGTTAGTCACATACCTTTGAATTTATAACTGCTCAATTTCTGAGTTCTTTGGCTTCTGCTACATACCTACAATCAACTGCATTACTAGCTGAGTTAAGTACAAACTTGCAGTGATAAAGATTGTACTGCATTTTATTTTATTTTTCTGTGTATTTAATTGTTTCATTGGTCTGTGTCACTCTGTAGTTATTTATTTTTCTAGTTAATTGTTTCATAGACTACTGTGGTCTCTCTCTGTGTCTGCAGTT
Source organism: Protopterus annectens (assembly GCF_019279795.1). Classification (NCBI taxonomy): domain Eukaryota; kingdom Metazoa; phylum Chordata; order Ceratodontiformes; family Protopteridae; genus Protopterus; species Protopterus annectens. The sequence continues at coordinate 281,829,936 of NC_056727.1, forward strand.
AGTGGGGACTATTGTGTTTCACTTCATTGATATTCAGTGTTAAACTCTTAGCCTAGAGGGTTTCTGTGTATTTATTAGAGTTAGTCACATATCTTTGAATTTATTACTGCTCATTTTCTTAGTTTTTTGGTTTCTGCTACATCCCTACAATCAACTGCATTACTAGTTGAGTTAAATACAAACTTACAGTGTTAAAGATTGTACTGCATTTTGTTTTATTTTTCTGTGTATTTAATTGTTTCATTGGTCTGTGTCTCTCTGTAGTTGTTTATTTTTGTATTTAATTGTTTCATAGAATACTGTCTCTGCAGTTAGTGGGGTTATTGTGTTTCACTTCATTGATATTCAGTGTTAAACTCTTAGCCTAGAGGGTTTCTGTGTATTTTTAAGAGTTAGTCACATATCTTTGAATTTATAACTGCTCAATTTCTGAGTTCGTTGGCCTCTGCTACATACCTGCAATCAACTGCATTACTAGCTGAGTTAAGTACAAACTTGCAGTGTTAAAGATTGTACTGCATTTTATTTTATTTTTCTGTGTATTTAATTGTTTCATTGGTCTGTGTCTCTCTGTAGTTATTTATTTTTCTATTTAATTGTTTCATAAAATACTGTTTCTGCAGTTAGTGGGGGCTATTGTGTTTCACTTCATTGATATTCAGTGTTAAACTCTTAGCCTAGAGGGTTTCTGTGTATTTATAGGAGCTAGTCACATACCTTTGAATTTATTACTGCTCAGTTTCTTAGTTTTATGGTTTCTGCTACATCCCTACAATCAACTGCATTACTAGTTGAGTTAAATACAAACTTGCAGTGTTAAAGATTGTACTGCATTTTATTTTTCTGTGTATTTAATTGTTTCATTGGTCTGTGTCTCTCTGTAGTTATTTTTTTCCTATTTAATTGTTTCATAGAATACTGTTGCTGCAGTTAGTGGGGGCTATTGTGTTTCACTTCATTGATATTCAATGTTAAACTCTTAGCCTAGAGGGTTTCTGTGCATTTATAAGAGTTAGTCGCATATCTTTGAATTTATTACAGCTCAATTTCTGAGTGTTTTGGTTTCTGCTACATACCTACAATCAGCTGTATTACTAGCTGAGTTAAGTACAAACTTGCAGTGTTAATGATTGTACTGCATTTTATTTTATTTTTCTGTGTATTTAATTGTTTCATTGGTCTGTGTCTCTCTGTAGTTATTTATTTTTCTATTTAATTGTTTCAAAGAATACTGTGGTCTCTCTCTGTCTCTGCAGTTAGTTTCCCACCCTCCCTCCCTGTTCTTGTTCTGGTATTCATCTTGGTGTCTTTGGAACTGCCTGCCCCTTCTGTAAATTTGTGTTTGTACACTCCTCCTGGGTCTATCTCATTTGCTCACTCAACCGAGTACAGTGAGATCATAGTTTGACTTCAGACACTCCTACCAGTCCCATCTGTTCATCTCTATCTCAGCTCTATTCCAGTCTAGTGTCACTGGATCATTCTACCTAATACAGAGTTAACGTTTGTGAAGGGCAAGCCTCTTAGGTCTGTAATTTTGAATTATCTTCTGTTTCTCCTTTCTCCCTTTCCACTTTCCCCCAAAAAATTTCTAAGCTTGTTTTCTGCCTTTCCTGTAACTAGTTTAGTCCAGATACAGATTTGCTGTATCCAGGGCTGTTTGTAAGCTTCTGAGCCCTCAAAGCCTTTCTGTGTTGATGGGAAGCCTTCTAGCTTATCAGTGGGAGTGGTAAGCACTAGGTAGCCTATCTACCACAAGAGTCATTTCTGGCCCAAAGATTGTAGTTTATTGGCCGTTTGGGCAGTTTTTCCATCTCTTGCAACTTTCTAGTCTCAAAGCCTGTGTTTGCACTTGTTTCCCACTTTTCCTGTAACTAGTCTAGTCCTGATACAGATTTGTTGTATCCAGGACTGTTTGGAAGCTTCTGAGCCACCAAATCCTTTCTGTGTTGGAGGAAAGCCTTCTAGCTTATCAGTGGGAGTGGTAAGTACTAGGTAGCATATCTACCACAAGAGTGGCTTCTGGACCAGAAATTGTAGTTTATTGGCCGTTTGGGGAGTGTTTCCATCTCTTTCAACTTTCTGGTTTAAAAGCCCATGCTTGCACTTGTTTCCCACCTTTCCTGTAACTAGTCTAGTCCAGATTCAGATTTGTTATATCCAGGACTGTGTGTAAGCTTCTGAGCCCACAAGCCTTTTTGTGTTGGAGGGACGCATTCTAGTTTATCAGTGGGAGTGGTAAGCACTAGGTAGCCTATCTACCACAAGATCCAGGTACATATTCTTAGTTTTAGCACTTAAATTTGCTTATTTGTGCTCAGCACTTGTTCAGAACTTGTTGTTACCACTAAATAAGCTACAAATTACTACAGCACTCAACCTTTCTCTTTACCTAGAGGAAAACAGTTTTTGTACTTACTTTCCTCACTTGCTTAGAGAAAAACAGCTCTTGTACTCACTTTCCTCACTTATCTAGTAGAAAATAGTGTTTTATTCAGGCATGTCCAAGGGTCAACTCCCAGTGTTCTCTCCTATCTATCTGATGAATCTGGGCATCTTGAGGCAATGTAGAAATTGCCTCATGTACACAGACAACCCTCTCCTCCTACCACCCAACAACACAACCTGTGTGAGATGCACTTATCTAGACAAACTGGAAGTAAAGCTCTCTCCAACCAAGACTGCACTTGACAGTCAAGAGGAGAAGGTAAACACTTGCACCACATCACACTCATCACATAGTCCCACTACACCTACAACACCAAAATCCATACATAGAAACACAAAAACATTCACAGAGGCTCTCAATAATAATCTGCTCAAGCAACAGAGACCGCCAAAGCAGAAATGGGAGCAACCTCCACCCATCAACACAGCCCAAATGACACATAGCCCACAGACTCAGTGTGCCAATAAATCACAGCCCATAAGGCAAACCAACGAACCCAACACACTAGTCATAGGTAACTCTATAGTCAGGCACACTGATGTCCCACTCACCAGGCTGAACAAGGAGAAGGTTAGTGTCAGCTGCCTGTCGGGTGCCAGGATCCGCCACATAACCCACGCACACAGGTCACTCCACAACAAGTACAAATATGACTCTGTCATAGTCCATGTTGGTGTGAATGACCTGAGATTTACCTCGCTGGATTACATGAAAAGAGACAAGGAACAGCTCACCGATCTTGTAGCCCAGGCAGGTATGACCCTAGCCCTGAGTAGTATCCTGCCATCACCCAGAATGATACCGCAGTACAAGGACAAAATGATTGACTTCAACAATTGACCAAGCTTCTGGTGTCATTCTAAGGGGATCCAGTATCTCTCTGCCTGGGACAACATGCACGACAGACCACGATGCTTTGCCAGAGATGGCCTGCACCTGTCACCTCTGGAATTCCAGATACTGGCTAAGGCTCTTGCCGCCCCTATAGTGCCTTTTTTAGGCAAGGTTCAAATAACAAATTCACCACCATAACAGGAACAGGCATGCAAAAACTGAGGGTAATGCTACTCAATGCTAAAAGTCTAAATCTCAAAATGCACTCACTCGAGGCACTCCTTAAAATGGAGAACATTGATATCTGTGTAGTGACTGAGACCTGATTCAAGGCTCTAGACAGCACCCCTGCATTACCAGGCTATAACTCATACCACATTTTTCAGCCATCTGACCTGGACAAGAACACCAAAGGCAGAGGTATGTCCATATTCATTAAGGATAGCCACACCGCCAGGCTAGTTGCACAGCATAATGTATCCAAGGTTATCCAAGTGCAACTAACTCTGGGCAAAACTGCAATCCAAATTGTAGCTTGCTACAGATCCCCCACCATGCCCCAGGATTCCCACTCCTCTTTAATTGATATACTGGAGAATATTAGGGTTCAACCAAACACCCTAATAATGGTCGATTTCAACTTCCCAACCATTAACTGGGAAAACTACTCATGTACCAACCCCTTCGCTCAACAATTTCTGGAATTCATAAATTCCAATGCCCTGGATCAATTTATCCATAACCCCACCACAGGCAACAATATCCTAGAGCTAGTCATTACCAACATGAGTGACTGGTGTTCCACACTTGAAATCAACCCGTCGGTGGTCAGATCCAACCATAAGCTAATCACCCTACATATCTGCATCCCACCCACCATTAAGGAAACCATGGTAAAAAATTTCTCCAAAGCCAACTTCATGCTTCTTAAGACAGAAGTGGCAAACTTCATGACACCCATGTAGATGGACAATACATTTATGACTGCTAAATCCTACACAAATGCACTCTGTAAGCACTTACATGAGTGCATGGATCGTGCTATCTCAAACAGCAAAAATACACTATCCTCCAAAAAAGGAAGCCGATCTGGTGGTCCCCTGCCATAAACAAACTCTACAACAGAAGGAAGAAACTGTTGCAAAAGAGAGTAAAATCCCATGAGTGGAGGACTTGCCTGGTCAGCCTCAGTAAGAAGCTGAGATCCCTTATAAGATCCTCCAAAGCTAGCTATGAAAACAAAATCACCACTGATTCTAAGGGCAAACACAAAGCATTGTATAGCTATGTCAAGAATCTCAATGGCATCACCCAGATCTGCTCTGAGTTACAGCACAGAAGCAGGAAAATTACATAACCAACTGATATTGCCAACATCCTGGCAGATAGGTTCAGTGCTAACTTTACCCCTTCTCACCCCCTAAAGGGCCCATATCTATACGGGAAGAATGCAGAGTCCCTGTAATCACATCTATGCAGGTAAAAGCTGCACTCTCTAAAACCAAAAACAGAGCATCTTTGGGACCGGACAACATTCCAGACTGTGTTTTACATGAACTTCAGAACGAACTGGATCCTCACATAAGCATCTTGTTCAATCATAGTCTCACATCAGGCTTTGTACCAACTGAATGGTGCACTGCAACAGTTATCCCACTTCACAAAGGGGAAGCCACCACTGATCCTGGGAACTATCGCCCTATTAGCCTGATGAGGCTGGTCTGCAAGGCCATGGAACGTATCATCATGGAACTCATAATCAAAGACATTAGTAACCTCCAAACTCTGGACCCCACCCAGTTCGGGTTTGTGAAAGGCAGATCATGCCTTCTGAATCTGATCGACTTCTTTGAGGCAGTCACCAAAGCTGTAGACAAGGGTAAGGTGGTTCACATAGCATATCTTGACCTCGCCAAGGCTTTCAACACCATCCCCCATTTTGGAATTATAGCTAAACTCACTAAACTAGGTATAAATCCCTACATCACAAGATGGGTTGCTAACTGGCTCACTGACAGAACCCACACTGTAAAAGTTGCAGACTCCAAATCTGACTTCAAACTAGTGACAAGTGGAGTACCACAGGGTTCAGTCCTGGGACCTCTCCTGTTTGGTATCTACTTCTCTGAAGTACAGGCTAACAAAGAAGGCCTCTGGCTAACGAAGTTTGCAGATGCCTGCAAACTAGGAGCCATAGCTGAGTCCCCAAATTATGTCGACATCCTACAAAAGGGCCTCACTGAGACAGATACCTGGTGTCAGAGGCATGGTCTCAAGCACAATGTCAAAAAGTGCACTGTCATCCTCTTTGGTAAAAACTCTGTACCCATGAACTACCACATAAACGGCAGTCTACTTAATGCCAAATGTGTGATAAGAGACCTTGGGACCCAGGTGAACAGTAGTCTCTCCTTTGATAAACACATCACCACAGTAATCAGGAAATCCTTCTATGTGACACACCTCATCACAAAAGGGTTCTCATCCTGGAAAAAAGAGGTCATTGTTCCCCTCTACTCGGCACTCATTACACCCATTATAGAATACAATGCCCCTTTTGGAGTGTACCTCACAAGACATCTGTAGCAGCTGGAAAGGCCATAGAAGTACCTCACAAAGAGGATTACTAGCCTCAAACAGATGAACTACACTGACCATCTCAAAAAAATCCAGTTTTACTCTGTAGCATACCACCTACTTCGAGGAGATCTCTGCCTAACATATAAAGCTGTGTTAAACCCAGAGCTGTTGGACATGCTACACCTTAAGAAATCCCAGTCCCTCTGAGCTACATGCTCTAGGGACCTAAACCTTGGCACCATAATAAACAGGACATGCTGGAGGGATAGATTCCTGTCCCAGAGAATTCCTATACTCTGGAACAAGCTACTCATCTATGTCAAGCAAAGTTCCTCATTAGCACTCTTCAAGAAAAATCTTGATAAGTGGATGGGAAATAGGAAATACACCCTGGGGATCATTTTTGTGGCTCTGCTCGACAGGGGCACAGGACTTTAACTTTCTTGAGTGGCATATGCCAGGGAACCTTGTTGGCTAAGCTTACTTAGGCCCTTGGGCCGATAGCCTAGTACCTACTTAGGAACATATGAACCTATGGAGAGGTTGATTGATAAATGGATGTGCAGAGTAGTACAATGTAAGTTGGGAGATGAGCAATTTGGATTTAGATCAGGATGCAGCACAATTAACCCATTGTTTGCACTGAGACAGAATCTTGAGAAGAAGCTAGAGATGAGGAGAGAGTCCAACTGGGCATTCTTGACTTGGAGAAAGCATATAACAAGGTCCCAAGAAAGCTGATCTGGGCAGTACTGTGGTGGTTTGAAGTCCCAGAAACATTGATAGAATTAGTGCAGGCTATGCACAAGGGCCCAGTGACTCAAGTACGAACAGTGTTCAGCCTCACAGAGGAGTTCCCAGTGGGAGTGGGTATACATCAGGGCTCAGCTGTGAGCACACTGCTGTTCATACTGGTGATGGCCTACATTAGCAAACAGGTTGGAAGGGACAGATCAACAAAGCTGCTGTATGCAGATGATGTGGCAGTATAAGCAGACTCTGAGCTAGAACTTCAGCAAAGGATAGGAGAATGGAATGCAAATCTGAAGGCACATGAAACTAAGCACAGATAAGACGATGGTAATGGCAGTAAATTGGGGAAATCAGAAGAAGCTAAGAATAGAGATAGAAGGCAAGCTAGTGGAACAGGTAAACAGCTTCAAGTATCTGGGAGGGGTAGTTGAGGAGAAGGGTAGACTGAATGAAGAGGTCAAAGCTAGAATCAGAGGGGCTGCAGCCAACTGGCATAGAGTATCAGACGTAGTCTATGACAGAAGAATGCCAAAGAAGCTGAAAGGTAAGATGTACAAGACAGTGGTGTGACCAGTACTACTGTATGGTATAGAAACCTGGGCAGTAAAGGCAGAGCAGTTGAAGAAGCTAGAGGTGATGGAAATGAAGTGCCTGAGAAAGGTGGTAGGATGCACACTGTTGGACAAACGAAGAAATGCGGACGTAAGAGCAGAAGCCAAAGTAGCTCCATTTGAAGGAAAGATCAAAGAGAACAGATTACAGTGGTTTGGGCACGTGTGTAGAAAAGCAGAAGACAATCTGGTGAGGAAGATTTGGGACAGACAGGAAGAAGGTAAGAGAAAGTGAGGACGTCTAGCAAAGAGGTGGATGGATTGTGTGAAAGAAGATCTGTGATGGTCAGGCATGACTGTTGAACAAGGCAGGAGTGTGGCACTGAATCGAGAGAGTTGGCAACAGTTAACACAATACCCCGACCCCATGTAGAAAAATGGGAAAAGGGGGGCTGATGATGATGATGATGATACTAGCCGGTAAAGTTGACACATGTCTTTTGAGCAAGAGTTTTGTTCTTATACCAGACAGCAATTTAAAAAAACATTTAAGGGTTATCAAAGTTTTTATTATTAATATTTGGTATGATAATAAAAATTTCTACCAATAATTCTAAAAGCAGACTTTTGCAAGCAATAAATAAACATGTTTACAAAAGAAATCACTAAAGAATACTAAAATGCAGAGACATACTTCATCATACTAAGTGAAATTCTATGTAAAGTACCAATCAAAACTTTATACATTAGTAATCATGCCTATGATCAGTGTATTAACTTTAAACAGGTGGTGCTAATATAGTGTCAGAGGGAAGTGCAGTGGTAAACTAACTAATGCATATCTTTTATTTTATTTGTATAACTGCTTTAAACTGCCTAATACATAAAGAATTGAGAGTGCTTCTGTTAAGTATATGTACTGGATGTAATTAAATGGTTTTGATTATTTTTCCACTGAAACAGCTGCACTGATGTCATATGTCATATGTTTTGGGGTTAGCACAATTTTTTTTAATTCTTCAATGGAAATAGAGAAAACATAGTAAAGCAAATGTTAACTTCTGTTTTATATTTTGTAATTTTGAGTTCTTAGAGATGTATTGAAGTATACTCTTAATGGCAGCCCTGAGATGAAATTCCTTTCCTCTTATAGTAACAGACAGCAAAGTAGCTGGCATATGTTTTTGTTATCTAAAGGCAACTTGTATAGCTGTGATACTACATCAAACTAAGTGAATAGGTAGCCATGTGAAAGTATTATACAGATGTCAGAGGGGACTACACCATAACTTATCCTAACGAAGTCTTCTCAAGTATAAAAGTTTATTGAAAGATGGGAAGCAGAGCCCAAGATATGAACTAGGTGAGTCTCTCCCTATTTAGTAACAGAACAGTGATATGCTCACAAACTGTGGTGGTGGTGCTGCGGTACCATTGTCGCCTCACAGCAAGACGTTGTCCTGTTTGATTCTCAGCTAGAGCATCTTCTGTGTGGAGACATGCATGCGTGAATGGGCGTACCTTCGTTGAAGGTTGTGCGTCAGGGCTGGCAACTCGGCACATAAAAATCTACTGCCAATCATTAGCGGACCGGAGTTCCGCTGTGGCGACCCCTAACCAGGAAAAGCTGAAAGACACAACAACAACAACAACAGTGATATGCTCACATATATGCACTTTTCATGTGAATAGCATGAATAGTTGTAAGATCCTGATTTATTAAAATGTTATCACACCATGTGTGGCTTATGTTATATCGAATGTCTTTTAATGTATAAAAAGCTTGTCTTTATTTTACTTCTTTGAGATCATGTTAGAAAATTCTTCATTCTATTATGAGTTGTGATTTTGAAATAAATATAATTGTATAGCCAGATAGTCTATCCATTTGTTTTTGCAATATCATTTAAATTAACAGATGGTGCCATGACTCAAATTTGAACCAGAGGTTGTCTTAAGTGCAGAAAGTTTCCTGACAAAAAAAGTGGGCCTAAAACAATGTGTTTTAACTTACACATCAGGTTTCTTTTGTACTTTGACTCTCAGACTGATGTTTCTATCTGGGTCTACAAATGATTTAGGTAAATGGCTATTAGAATGCAAGGTTTAAAGATTTTTTCCCATACCTTACCTGCAACAAAATAAGGAAAAAGTAAGAAATATAAATCTGCATGCAGTCGAGATTTAAGCATGCCAGTACATAGTTAGTGTTGTGTGTATTAAATTAATATCAGGGTGGTTTCAGCTATAAGGCAGAGAGGTCTTTTCCTTACCTGTCTGTTTGTAAGAGTGAGAGTGGGAAATAAAAGGAACCAAGGGATGTAAGATTCCTACCACTCCCAAGGGTACTCCAGCATGCAAGTGGCAGGTATTTGAATAAGTGGTATAACTTTACAAAAGGAGACTCCACTTTAAAATTTCTATAGTCTATGACTTTTGATCACACTAAAATAATGAATTTAAGGTAAACTTTAAAAATAAAAAAGGAGCCAAAATAAACACAGATCAGTGGGAATACATTTAAATGCTGGTATAGTGAAGCTTTTAAAAGAGACAAGGAATCTGTAGTATGTGGGTTAAAATATATAAACCAGAAACAGTTGCAACAAGTGAAATATCTTAAGATCACAGCAGGAAAAATAATAATCAGTAATATCAATATTTGAAAGTAATACATCTGGCCAGAAAGAGGATGCATCTAAAGATGATTATCCACCTTTGTCCCCTCCACCCACTTTCTTGGAAGGTGCAACATTTGTCCACCTCCTACTGCCCTTTCTACTGATAGAAGCAGCACCAAGAAGGAGGTAATAAAATGAAAAGAACTGGAAAATAAAGTAGAGAGAAGACAGGGAAAAGATGTGATAAAGCAAACCTCTGATAATACTTCAAATATGAAACTGATGAGGGAACTAGCACTGAAAATGGTGATGGAAAAAAGAAGAAGTTATAACACAGGGACCCTGGGGACAGGGATGGAAACAGCTTGTGTCTATCATCCTTGGACCTTAACCGACTTGACACCATATAGTTCAAGATTTTCCTAAAATAAAAGAAGACCCTGTGAAATTTAGGAAAGAAATGCATAGCATTATTGAATGCTATGTCCCAAGTCTGTCAGACTTGTATCAGTTATTAAAAGAAGTTGTTATTCCTGAACTTTTTGGATAACTAGTTAAAGAAACAGGGATAGGTCCAAATGCATGGACAAGAGGGATTGAGTATAATGGGTTGAAAGAGAAAAGGAAGGCAGTTAGAAGCAATCAGTAAGGTGTGCCCTAAAAGGATAGGCTGGAGAAAAAAATAATTGGTTGTAAACAAAATAAAGGTGAAGCTCTGGGAGATCACTTAGGCTCAACGTAGTATTTGAAAGGTATTCTGGTCTTGCAGTTCCTGTAGAAACAGCAGCAGCAATGGGCTCTGCTTTTGTGCAGGGTTTGCAACCTCAGGTTCAGGCTGGCCTGAAACAGACACTCCTTAATTGGCAAGGAGAAACACTGTAAGTATGCCAAACATTGTACTGAGAACATAGACAAAAAAGAAGTAAGCCAAGATATTTTAGTATAAATAAATCAAAAGGAACCTTATGTTGAACTAAGTGTAGGAAAGAAGCCCCATTTTTAATTGATACAGGTGCCACTAGGTCTGTACTTAAAGTGAGTTCAACTAGAGAAATATCTTTATCTAGAAAGATGGTAAAAGCAGATGGTTTGACTAATGTTCCTATTGTTTATCTTATGTCACAGCCTATACCTGTGTCATTAGGCCCAGTTATGTAAACTAGGATGTACCATCTATTACACCCCTGAGGGAGTGTATTTTGTTGTCACTGGTGAGGCAGAGAGGGAAGGTTGGCAGTACTGACCACAAAAGATGAAACACAAATATCACAGCTTCAGACAGATGAGGAATTATTGCAGCAGGTACCTAAAAGTAAATGGACGAAGGATTCTAATGAGGTAGGACAGTTAAAATCTGCAGAACAAGTAATAATTCAATTAGATTCAAATAAACCACTTCCCAGAGTACCACAATATTCCCTGAAGCCAGAAGCAGAAGAGGGAATCCAACCTGTTATTCAGTCTCTGTTTTACAGCACAGAGTAATCATCCCTACTAGAAGCTTTTGTAACACTCCCATACTTCTGATTTAAAAAGCCTGGCTGAAACACCTACAGGTTTGTGCAAGATTTGAGAACTGTAAATCAGGCAGTACTTTCCTCTTATCCAATTGTGTCTAATACAGCAACTATTCTTCACTGTATACCACCATGGGATACTCATTTCTCTGTTATAGATTTGTGCTTAGGTTTCTTTTCTATAGTATCAGACACACTGTAGCATTGCCAACAGGATACTATTTTCCTGTTAACAAAGTTACCAGAGAAAAGACGTAAGGTGTCAAGAGAAAAAATACTGCTTTGGTCATCAAAGGTAAAATATCTGGGTCAAGTAATATCACAAGGAAATAGATAAATATTCCCTTCACAAGTCAAGGCAGTACTGAAGCTCCAAGTCCAGTCACCCAGAAACAGTGTGGATCTTTCTTAGACATGGTAGGATATTGTTGGCAATAGATTTCAAATTATGCAGTGAAAAAAATTCAAATAAAATACACCAGAACCCTTGCTATGAGGGGAAAGTGAGGAAAATTCATCTATTCTGTTAAAGCAATCCTCTGCAAATGCTCCTGTTTTAGGTTTACCAGATTACAGTAAGTCATCCATGCTTTTCTATCATGCAAAGAATGGATCTGCAGTAAGAGTGCTTACACAAAAGCTTGAGAAAAAATCACAAACCTTTGGCTTATTACAGTATGGCATTGGATCCAGTGGCAAAAGGATTACCACCTTGCCTGAGAGCAGTTGCTGAAGCTGCCCTGATGGCAGAACACACTGCTCCAATTGTCCTAGGAAATTAACTTACGATTGCAGTCCCCATGCAGTGGCTGCCCTTTTACTAAAAATAAAATGCAGTATTTCTCTCTTTCAAAGTTGACAAAATATGAGTTGCTGCTGATGTCAGATCCAGCTATCACAATCGTTCGGTATCCAGTTTTGAACCCTGCATGTCTGCTACCAGCTGCAGAGGAGGTAGAAATACATTATTGCATTACTGTTACTAACCATTTGTTCGGTTTTATTTTTCCTAGGAAGGACCTGACTGATGTTACAGAATGCTGAGTTAGAGCTCTTTATGTATGGATCCTGTATCAGAAAATGAAAAAGGATGTCTGGTTGCTTGATTTGCCGTATGTACCGAAACTGCTGTGATAATACAAGATGTGAATTTGCAGCAGATAAAACGGTGAACATTTATATGGACAGCAGATATGCCTTTGGGGTGGTGCATGATTTTGGGAAACTATGAAGACAATGTGTGTTTTTGACATCAGTAGGCATAGAAATTACAAATGGAAATCATGTTAAATTTTTATTAGAGTCTCTTTTGCTCCCAAGCAGGTAGCTGTAGCAAAGGTGCAAGCACATAATAAAGGACATGACATGCTGACAGAGCAGCAAAACAACATGCTGGGTTAGTTTTCTGATTTCTGTAATGATTGTATCTGAACACTTTGTATTTAATTTTGATACTGTAATTACTCAGTAGGATGAGGCATCAGAAAATATGAAAGAAACATGGATCAAATCAGGATGCATAAAATCTAATGATTTGGTATGATGATATCCTGATGGATGCATTGTGGTACCTGGGTCTATATTGCGTTGGCTGTTAAGATCATATTATTTACCCAACCATGCAAAAAAAAAAAACTGGTTTGCTCCATCTTCTCATTCTCTGATTAGCATTATTTACAGAATTGTGAAATGTGTCGTCTTACAATGTGCCACTTTTTGTGCATCTTCAGCTACATTGTCTACATTTTCAGCATGTGGGCTAAAAACATGCATTCACATACTGCAACAAAGAATAAGTGAGTTTTATATCAAGGTCTGGGATACCTTACAGTATTAATTCTGACAGGGGCACACACTTCACTACTATGATTATGAAGAAATTGTGTCAGGTTTTTAAGGGAAATTTGCAATTCCACTATCCTCATCACCAGAAGTCATCTGGTTTAGTTGAACTTATTAATAGAAATATTATGATTAAGCTGGGAAAACTTGTGAAGAGACTGGTCTAAAGTGGCCTGATGCACTGCCGTTAGTTCTCATGAGTATTTGAGGAACAATAAATGTAAGGGAAAAAAATCAATCCACCTGAAATTCTTATGGACTGTCTCAGGAGAATACCATCTGCTCCTCCCACCCAAAATGTGGAGCTTACATTAACTGATGATCCACTGTTAAATTGCTGCTCAAAACTTGTTTCTATCATAGTGATTTTGCACCGAAGAACTTGTAAAGCCCTTCCCCAAACCTTCAGCTCAACCCTACAATAATCTGCAGCTTGGGGACTGGAGGTTTGTTAAAGTGCTACAAAGAAAAATCTTCCTTGGAGTTCTTACAACCTATACTGCTGTTTAGTGTACTGACTGTCAACTTGGATCCATGCTTTTCACTGCAAGAAGACCTGCCTGGTATCCACAGATATGAAGGATGATATGCTCTGTTCCTGATGGCATCCACTTCTGATTGTCTTGACTCCTCCTCCAGCTGAGACAAATCAAAACCTCTTTCTACAAGTATTACATCAATATGCCATAAATCTTAACATCAGCAATTCTTAGATCTGTGCATTTGTATCTGAACACTCCAGAGGATGTAGTCATATATTCCAGTTCCAGCACTTCAAATAGATTTAAAACAGAGGTTGTTTGAGAAAAAATTGGCTTGTCATAATGTTTTCATCTTTTTCGAAAAATGTATATTTTTTTAACTTGCATTATCCATGTCAGGAAATACCTGTTATGCAATACAGGGGGAATTCATATATGCTACAGCAAATGTAATGTGGCTCAACATGAACAGGTTTTAAATGAACGCAAACTAAAAATCATATAGCTGAGGACAAGCTATGAGTATGCTGACTAATCATTTTTAGATCAGATCATGGTTGTCCCTGACTCCCCATTAACTGATTAGGGTACATCTAACTTTTTTTGTCTCAGGCAACTGGCATCCATTTGAACAAATACCGACTTTCTTCCTCCCTCATTATATATCTATAGGACTACAGCTGAAGTGAATGCTTTACAACATTTATTAACTGAACTGACTAATAAAACTGCACAACATATTTGTATGGCTAACAGAGAAATGACTGAAATGAGGTCTGTGGTGTTGTAAAAAGAGAGGCCCTTAGCATGAACTTCTAAAGCGGGGGAGGGGGGCTGCAGGCTTTTGGATAAGCACTGTTGCTCTTATAGTTCTCATTTCCATAATGAACAAGAAAAGAATAGCTGATTACATGGAGGAGCTGGCTAAAGATCTAATAAGAAGTGAAACAAAGTGGACATTCATTATTTGACTGGTAATAAAATGTGTTTACAAATATAGGAACTGGTAGTTTTCAGAGCTTGAGTGTTATAGTAGTTGCAATTTGTCTTATAGCTTTAGTATATTCTCTGATTAAAAGGGTATTACTGAACTGTTTTATGACAAAAGCAAAAACAACGGTAATGATTTTTCCAAAACAAAGACACCCTAGAACATACAGTATGTGTTTGACAATTGTAATAACACTGTTGATAACCTAAAATTACTGGATTATTATCAAATGTGACACCTAAATGGTGTCAAAGGGGGAAATGTAGTGGGAATAGAGAAAACATATTAAAGTAAATGCAAATTCTGTTTTATATTCTGTAATATAGAGGTCCTAGAGATGTACTGAAGTATACTCAACTGCAACCTTGAGATGAAATTCCTTTCCAGTTTTTGTAAGACAAGAAAGTTGCTGGCATACATTTTTCTGCTACCTAAAGGCAAATTTTATAGCTGTGTTACTAAATCAAATTAAGGGAGTAGATAGCTATGTGAACGTATCATAAAAATGTAAGAGGGACCTATACTGTAACTTATCCTAATGAAGTTTTCTCAAGTGCAAAAGTCACTGAAAGATGGTAAACAAAGTCCAAGATGTGAACAAGCTGCATCTCTCCTTATGTAGTAACAGAAAGATGATATGCTCACATACTTTTCAAGTGAACAGAACAAACAGTTGTAAGATCCTGATTTGTTAAAATTGTATAATACCATGTATGACTTATGTTATACCTATTGTCTTTTAAGGTATAAAAAGCTTGTCTTTGTTTTACTTCTTTAGGATCATTTTAAACATTTTTGATCCCCTCATGAGTTGTGATTTGGAATAAATGTTATATTTGTATAGACATATATTCTGTCCATTTGTCTTTGCAGTATTATTTATTTTATATTCCAAAGGTAAATTGAAGTAATGCCTAATAGACTGGTACAGCAGGCTTCCAAACTATAAACAATATACTATACAAAGAGCCGAGTATGTGTTAAAGGGTAATGAGTTAAGTTTCATGAAATGTTCACATGACAAAGGTTGAGAATTTCATGTAAAAAAAAGTGTGGTCTTTGATTTCTAATTTGCTACTTATGAACTGCATACTCTTGTTCAAGATAAAATAAAATATAAATGTGTACTGCTGTCTTTTGTTAATGGAGGTAGAGCTCAACTCCTACCACTCCCTGTTACATATATGTGGTTTAATGCACTTGCTTCTGTAAATCCAAACAAAAATCTCAAGTCTAATTTATTAAATAAAGTATGGTTAAACTGCCTTATTCATCAGCATTGATCTTATTGATAATCATAACTGGTACAGCTCCCCAGCAAATCTTGTAACTGATGCTGCTGCCTACAGCTCTAAAGTTTACTCTCTCTCTCTTTGGTAAATGCATTGAGGCATCTGGAATGATTGCACATAATCATAATGACAAGCTAAGAACTAAACCTATATGGTGAAACTCCCACATAAACAAGTGCTGTAATATAGAGAAAAAAATCCTGGTCATCACTAAAAGCTGTCCATTTCATCATTGCAAAAGACACATCCATAACCCTAAGATTGCAACTAATTCAAAAGACAACCATAAGGCCTTTTTCGGGAATTTTTAAGAAGTGCAGAAGTAACCTACAATTCTGCATTGCACTTATCTCCAGTGGTATCTTCTTCTCTGACCACTAGGACATTGCTAATATTCTTGTGGACAAATTATTTTCCAACTTCATTCCACCCCTCCATCCCGCTTCACACATCCCTCCTGAGATTCATCTGGATCAAGTGCTTTTGATGCTTGCCATAATTAAAAGCTCTACTTCCATGGATCCTGACAATATCCATGGATACCTGCTGAGAAACATAAAGCCCCACTTAGCAAAGGCACTTCTGTAATCAACTCTACAGTCTCTCCATTGGTTGTGTTCATGAGGTATGGAGAATGGTAATTGTGGTACCACTGCATAAAGGTGGTTCCTTGCTGACCCTGGAAATTACAGGCCTATTAGTCACACTAGTATTATTTGCAAGGTTAAGAAATATAAAGAGTAGTAATATAGATAATCTTATATCCATAGATATATACCAGTTTGGCTTTGTAAAAGGCAGATCATGCCTGCTCAACCCAGACGAGTTCTTTGAAAGGGTTACTGATACTATAGATAAAGGGTATTCAGTCCACACTACCTAGCTGGATCTTAACAAGGCTTTTGACAGTATCCCCCATGCTGGTATTATTCACAATCTCTCCCAACTCAACATTAACCCATACATACTTCACCAGACTGGTAATTGGGTGTCTGATAGAAGTGATACTGTTAAGGTTGGAGGTATTTGCTCTAGATAGAAAAAAATGTCACCAGTGGTGTTCCGTAGGGTTCTGCCTTGGTTCCAATCATTTTTGGTATATATTTCCAAGACATAAAAGCTGATATCAAGGGACTATGGCTAACCAAGTCTGCTGATGACTGCAAACTAGTGGGTGGCTATCAAATCCTATTCTGATAATCAAATTCTCCAGAAAGGGCTGGGCTAAACAAATGCTTGGTGTATTAATAGTGGGCTTAACCTGAATACCAAAGCAGCATATTTTCCTTTGGTAAATCGAGCATCATTACTGCCTACTATACAGAAAATCCACTTAGACACATTCAGCAGGAACATGAATACATTAATTGATAATAGGCTCTCTTTTGACTACCATGCCTCTGTAGTAGTTAGAAAATCCTTCTACTTTGCACAACTTATCCTTCATGAATCACCTCAAGACCTTGAGAAGTTATAGCTCCACTTTAATCATCTCTTATTAAGTCCATAATTGAATATAATGCACTCTTCAGCCATGCACTTCTCCAAACATTTAAACCAGCTTGAGAAAACTCAACATTTCCTCACCAAAAAGATGTCGGCTTTCTTATTTGAAGAAAGGATGGAGGCACAAAAAGGCCATCTTTAACTTTAGGTACATGGCTGCCCAATGAGTTACTTGCTGAATACAATTTTTTAGCAGAAGGGATTTTCAACTTGTAATACAAAGTTGAGCCAGAAATAAAATGGAGGAGTTCAATTATGTAGATTTAGCCCTATGGTCTTATAAGACAGACTTCCGATTTCTAACCTAGGTTATGTTTATTAATGAAAGGAAATCTTCTAATCTAGTTAGGGCCATATGTACCATGATTGACAGACTCCCTTCTTTCATTAGTTTGTTTCTCCTTTTCAGAATAAAGCTGTCACTTGAGATAAGCTGTTTCTTAAGCATACTCAAATGCAGCATATCTGAAACCATCGTAAGCACTCTGATATAAACCTTTATAAATAAATGAGAATTGGCTTCCTCATTTTACAAAAGAAACACTTCCAGCATTGGAACTGCTTCCATGATTACATCACATTCATTCATCAGTATGTATAAGAAAAGATATGACCCCTCACATTTGCAATAGAATTGATTTTAAGACATGTCAGAAAAAAATGTATATATCCTTATTTTTGGTTGTGGGATCATCTAAGTGTCTCCACTTCCTACACCCAAATGACCCATTTGTTCTTCCATCAGGGTGACAGCCCTCAAGCCCATTTGCTCCCTGATGGATACAAATGTGTTAGGGGTTAGGCAGTGGGCCAGTGGACTGTCTTATCCCCACCCACTTGTCAGCCTGCAAACTCTTCTGTAGCTGCCTTGGGAGATATATGAGTGCTTTCACTGGTACAATCAAGCAATATATTGTATGAGTGAAAGGACTTGTCCAATATCTGGATCAAGAAACACATTTCTTATATTATGGGCACACTAGACCCTTTATGCTGAATTGATACATGTGCATTCTTGTAAGGATCACCAATAGAATGAGCCAAGTTACCTCCCTACATCCCGCACACTAGGGTGTTCATGCTGCACTGATACAGCTACATTCTAGTAAGGGTCAACAATGCAATAAGCCAGGCTGCTTATCCACATCCAAGATGGGAGAGCTGGAACTGGCCACTCATTCCCATCCTTCCCACCAGGTCCCTTTAGCACCTATGCCACTAATCTAACACAAGTCATCTGAAGGGCAGTCAGGGCTTTGGTCCTCTGCACCTTGAGACCAGGTCCAAAATGTTCATATAGCCTTATCCTTAATAAGGCTTTTGGTATTAGATCTGCCATCTTCAGGATCCCCCTATTCAAGCTCAATTATTACAATCTTACAGACGGCACAAACATATCAAGCTCCATACAAAACTGTATCAGCCCAGTAAAAATGCATATACAATTCAAAACTGATGGCACTGATATTGTTGACTGGATTTTTTTTCTCTTATCTGTTTGTAAAGAAGCGGATGGTATATAAATGTTCTTGATGAAAGAAACATGGACTGGGGAGTGGTAAGTGTTAGTAACTTAAAATACATCAGAAGGAAGGGTGCAGTATATTCAAAATGAAGTAAATGCTAATGGAAAGAGGCAGACTGTGAAATACATGGGAGAACCAAATGCCTTTTTTGAGACTAAAGGCATTAAATACTGGACTGAAAAAAAAGAAGATACACTAAAAATTATGAACCAAAGCATAGAAAATGCAATGCCCAAAGGCATTTTTGGTTTGACTGAGCTAGTTTACAGGATGAAGGAATCACTGATGAAAATATTGAAAATAACAGCAAAGAAAATGACTCAGAAAATGTTATAGGAGAAAATATAGAAGAACCCGTAATACATTCAGTAGAAATGGAGTTAAATTTTGGGAATGAAATTGTTGTCCAGGAAAAGAATAGGTATGAACTCTTGGGAAGTGATAAAAGAGAGGAGAGGGAGTTTGGCACAGGAGAACAGAAAGAACATAATAATGAAAATTCAGTAGAAGGAAGGATAAGAAGAAGAAAAAGGAAAGTTGTAAGAAAAGAAGCAAAGAAAGGAAAGAGTTGATGTAAAATATTAAGTTGTTAATGCATAAACGGTGATGTTATTAAGTAGAAAAAGTTGGAGAGTAAGAAATTATTGAAAGAACATATGACAATGAGGATTTTTTTCGTCTGTGTGGTGGATAGTGTTTAAAAAAGTATAAGGAAGTGTTTTAATTGTAGAAGATAGAAAAAAAAGAAATAGTGGAAGAGTTTCAAGCAGAAACTGAGAAAAAAAGGAAAAGAGAAAAAGAAAGATAGAATGAAAGTTGTATGACAAAAAGAGACAGCAAGTTAAAAAAATCTATTATTTAGGTAAATACTCTTCTTAAAAGGTAAGAAAAAGGAGGTATATTATTTAGGAAAAAAAGTAGAATAAAAGAAGGAAGAATTAATGCAATATATGATAAAGGAAGTGTGTGAGATATAAACAAAAAGAAATAACTGAAGTAGTGGAAAGATTTCTCAACAAAATGTATGAAATGGAAGAGGGTGAGAAACAAGAATTGTACGCTGAGAGCATCTGAGCGCACTATGGCAGAAATGGAAAGAGATCACTATGGAAAATGCAGGAAGTAATGAAAGTGGGGAGAAAAGAGTTAACACAAAACATCAGGATAGAACATGTTTTACTGATGTGATTGGTACCTCGGCTTGCACCTTCAAAGAATAAATTGTTACATCAAGCAGCCTTCTTATATACATCATACTTAATACATTCAATTAACCATCCTTCAATGTCCAATCAATAATTTAAAGTGCCCTTCACACATTACATATTGCCGTTGTATTAACTATGCATAACATAATTTATACATAATTTCAAAATTACTGAGATGATTCCCACCTGTTTCTGATGTTAAAATGAGACAACAACAACCTCATTCCATTCCCATTAACAAAATGTAAGATTTTCAACCATACAGCTGACAATATCAGTTTATTTGTTGTAAACATTAGAGTCTAATTCCATATTTAAACCTTTGGGATGTAGTGTCCTAAAGTGTATTATACATTTGGACTCCAACATTAACAACTTGCTATATCCACTTCCCTGTCATAAAATTTGGGTTTAGCCAACACACTGAAAAAGAAAGTTTCTACTGAACCACTATGAACCTGAATAAAATGTGTAGCTACCGGATTTTCCATCCTATTTCTTCTTATATCACTCAGATGCTCCATGATTCTTTTCTTGACAGCTCTTTTAGTCTGTCCAATGTACCATTTTATCTGTGGGCACCCACAACCTATGATATAGACAATTCCACTAGATTCCCATGTATATACTTCACTTGCTTTATAGACCTTGCCATTAATGTTAACCCCATCCAAATTTTTGATTTTCTCACAGACTATACAGTTTCTGCATGGAAAACTTCCCCTGATGTTTTGTACTCTATACAATTTGCCATATGATAAGAGCTCTTTTAAATTACTGGATCTCCCATAGGAAAACACTATCCTTTCCAGGAAAGTGTCCCCATACCTTTCATTATTCAAAACTATTGGCCAATATCTGCACACTAACTCCTTTAGTTTGTCTGAAAAGGGAGACTATTTAGTGACAATTGAGTATGATGTATATAAGAAGGCTGCTTGATGTAACAATTTATTCTTTGAAAGCGCAAGCCGAGGTACCAAACACATCAGTAGAACTTTTTCTATCCTGATGTTTTGTGTGTTTCGTGATTAATTTGGAGGTGTATGTGTGTTTTGAGAAAATAGTTAACACCAGGATTATATGGACTAAGTTATATGTTTTAAAAGCAAACGGAGATGGGAAAATGTGTTTTCTGTAAAGTATTAAATGAATGGTTAAATGAAGGGTCAGTGCAGGAAGAAATAAGTAGTGGAGTGATAAAATTTATATGGAAAAAAGATGAAAGGAAAGACATTAGAAATTAGTAACCTATAGCTTTAAGGAATACTGCTTATAAAACTTTTATGGGAATAATTCAAAAAAAGGAAGCAAAAGGTGATGAAGTAATTGAAAATAGTGTGTTTGGTGGGAAAGTGAAATAAGTAAATGAAACTTTAATAACAGCAAAGGAAATAATAAGTATGATTTTGATAGAAAAAAATTACGTAAGATTGGTTATGCCTGATGTAGGAGAACAGATGTGACAAAATAAGTTTGAGATGATGTGGAAAGTTGAGGAAACATGAAAGAAATAAAATACAGTGGATATAAAAAGTGTACACATCCAGGTTTTTGTGATATAAAAAATGAGACCACAATAAATCATTCAAAACTTTTCCTACCTTTAATGTGACCTATAACCTGTATAATTCAATTGAAAGACAAACAAATCTGTTATGGGAAAACTTGAACTTGCTGAACTTGAACTGACTGAACTTGTTGAGTTAAAATGGATTGTCAGCTTTAAAGCATATGTGCGACCTGATCTGAATAGTTATGTTGCTTTAAAGCCTCTCCTAAAGAAGAGAGGCTTAGTATACTGATAAGTGTTAACACCTAACAATTTTAATTGTTTTTAATTAATTGGAAAGCTTTTTGTATTTAAAGTCCTGTTTTCTCATACTGTTTGTTAAGGTCTGAAGAAGCGAGCAATCGTGAAAGCGCTTACCTGTTTTTATTTGTTTTTATCTGTTTTTTGGAATTAAAGTGTTCTTACTCTCAGCATTGGGCATCTTTTCGTTTGCTGAAGGTTGTGTATAATGCTTAGGGAATCATCCTGAATGTGTGTGCTAGCAACCCAGGCAGGTACCATGATTCCCATATCTGGCACAACTCTCAACACTATTGGAGGTTTTCTAGGGGAGATATCCCACAGGGTCATTTACTGGGGGATGCAGATTATGCACTCAAGCCGTGGCTGATGATGCCCATCAAAAATGCACACACACCTGCCAAAGAATGCACTAATGAGGTACATGGTTAAACAAGAAATATCACAGAGCATGTGTTTGGGCTGCTGAAGTCACGGTTTTGATGCCTAGATACATCAGGGGAAGCCCTGCAGTACAGTCCATGTACTTGTGCTGAAATTTTCACTGTCTGTGCCATCTTTCACAATATTATTCAGAGAAAACAGCTTCATCAGGAACACCTAGGGGACGCAGCACACATCCTAACACCACTGGCAAGGTCACCACAGCCACACACAGGTAAGGAGTCAGAGGGGGAACCACCAGCCACTGTAAGTGTAGGTAGATGAAGGCATGCACTATATGCTCTTGCCCTGGCCAAGAGGCAATGGACAGCACACATGCTCACCACCAAAGGGAGTAAATCATCATCCTATGCATACAGTAACACTGATGCTAGGCAATGCTCACATCCTTTACCTACCCATGTAATGGCTGTGTACTGCTAGCATCACACAGACTCAGCCCTGAATCAAAATACTTGTAACTGCTGGACTATCAAGGTAAGTGTTTAACCTGGAATAGGAAAATAAATTGCTAAGAACACAAATGAATGGCAGATCCTTGCATACTGTTACTTGCTAATGTAATTAAGTAGAAGGTGGGTGATTATTACAGCAATTACATCAGTATCTGGCAGCATTGACTTATATCAATAGATGTGTCCTCAATCAAGTAATAGACCTCATGCATCAAAGACACACACATTACAGAAACCTGTAAGAAAACAGTACAATTTTCAAAAGAGCATCACAAACACGTATAACAGGAAGACTAAACAATTTCAAGTGCAAACCTCTCAAAACACAACTTCTGTTGTAGTAACACACAAATGATACTTGGCTCTCCCACTCCCAAAACAACAGGCAAATGACAGTTTGTACAAACCAAGGAATGCCACATAATTCAGTTGTTATAAATGTTTTCAACACAATTCTCACAAAAAGTGTGCATATTTACAACAGAAAATTCAATTTTATACAGTTGCCACTCACTTCTCACTGTGTCCATCACTCCCCTGGAGGTGTCTATGGGCTATCACAGAAGCATAACACCCCTCTCTCACTGACAATATAGTACATTTCCTTCATATAACATAGAAGAGTGCAAGATTACCAGTTTTTACAATAACACGTGATGAAAGTTAATAAGGGCTGTCTATTTGAGAATGTAAATGCCTGCCAAAAATGCCTATACCAACAATAAACTATAAGAAGTACATACAGATAAAAGTGGCATTTTCTAATGCATATATATATATATATATATATATATATATATATATATATATTCTTTGTAGCATGTTAAAAATCTAGCATGTACTTAAAAAATACAATCATACATTAGCAAGATCAGAAGCCTTCTGTGCAGATAAATCAAAATGAATAGCAATCTTTTGTGTTCTCCCAATACAAAAGTCTCCTCAACCTCAAGTTCCCTGGCTACATGGTTACCTTTTTATGATATAGATACAGGCCTCTGAGCATGGTGAAGATGCAAATGAGGTGTGAACTCATTAGAACTGCTTAATCCCACACTTTTGACTTTGTGTGGCAGGTGTAAACATAGTGTAGGCACTACCTCAGTGTTTGTTGCTAATTAACTGCAACTGTGAATGATTAGTGAGAGGGAGAAGGAAGACGTAACAGCAATTCAGACTACCTTACCTACAGTGGGTGTGTCATGCAGGATACACTTATAAAGTGCAAAAATAATTGTAGCAAGCTTTTAAATGGAAGTGAACAGCACATATTTCTCATTTTTGTTCACTTATAGCCAAACTCTCCTTCCTTTGCTGAAAACAGTTTTATACTGTCATGTAATTTTAAATATAGACTATAGACTGCATGTCTCAGAGTACAGCACAGATAAGAGAAGAATGAACACAAAACAAAAAGGAGACAGAGCTGCATTTGTACAAACAATACTCATAAATGGTTGTGTGATCACTCATCACACTGAATATGTAAGCCACATGTACAAACAACTGAGATTGTACAAGTGTATATGTCTTGTTAATACTGTGGAGGAAATGGGACTTGCTTGTATGCACAATGATTTGCATTTCTGCTGCAAAGTGGCAAAGAGAGATAAAACATCCCTAGTGTGTTTTGTAGGTTCATTAGTCTGACATTTCAAATCCAGAGTTGTATAAAAATCTGTAAGGTGTCTTAAAATGTAAATTGTAATGTTGTTTATGTTTTCTTTTTTCCCCTTTTATTAAATAGTAATATTTGTGCAGTGCACAGCTTAGCACATATAATGTGAAATGGCTAAATAAATTAAAATGAATGGAAATTGCTTCTGTGATAAAGGCAGAATAAATTAAGGATGTGAATCAAGTGTGTGTGTAGCACGCCTATTAAACATGATGAATCACACAGAACATAGCAGATGTAGATCAAGCTTCAAGTTCCACATTTATCTTTTATTGATCAAAACTAGTATACACTTTTTACAATAATACATGCTCAGCTTTGCTAATCTCATTTGCACATTTCTCACCTCTGCACAAACATGGCATAATGGCCCTAGACAACAAGTAAACATTGCCAGCTTCCAAAATATTACATTATTGCATCTTTTGCCTTCCATTGCTCAAACACACTAAGTGGCATTGCATGGCAGTCAGTACACTTCCAAAACACCTGCAAACAATAGGCAGACATTGTAAATTTCCAAAAAGATACATTGTTACATGTTTTGCCTTCCATCACGCAAACATGCTAAGTGGCATTGCGTGGTGGTCAGCAAGCTTCCACAACACCTGCAAACAACAAGCAGACATTGTCAATTTCTAAAAAGATACATTGCAACATATATGACCTTCCATTGTGCAAACATGCTAAGTGGCGTTGCTCAGTGGTTAGTACACATACACAGTAATGACTGTGAAAATATACAACTGCTGCCTAGCTATCCCTGTGGCAGCAAGTGTAAGTTAAGGGCTACAATAAGGTGAGCTAGGTTTCTAATCCAGCAAACTCAAAAGTTTTATCAATGCCGTTCCACTTTAATTTATATAAAAATTTGCATTAGAAAAATATTACACATGCAAATAACTATGCATAATAGGTGCACTGAGCATACGCAGGCTATCATATATATATTCCATGTCTGACTATTGGTATCAGTACAATAATGGTTCTACAATTAAACATTTATTTTCTGAACTTTCATGTCACACACATACATGGTTAACCACACAAATCTTCAAAGCATATGTAAAACTAATGAGCATGTCTGATAAACAAGTTCTCATTTGCAATGAGCATGCTCCACAGTAATGATTAAAAAACACACCTGTTGCTCAGCCTTCCTTGTAGCAACTGGTATAAATTAATGCACATAATACATGTGAGACAGGGTTTTAATCTAGCAAACTCCAAATTTTGTTAATGCTTGTCCACTCACTTTTAAAAACTAAAGAACAGTCTAAAAATAATTATAAATAATTGTGTAGCACTGGTGATCATATGAATTAGGTATACATTCATTTGTGCATTAGAGGAGTGTTCAAGTGTGCATTAATCAAAAGTATATTTTCAAAATATAATAAGACTGAAAAAATAAGTTTGAATCCATAATCAGCGAATCACAGCGTACTTTCGTGCATGTGCAATTCGTACACCTGAAATCGAGGAAGTGTGGCTTCGCTGTATGAATAGCATCATCACTGGAGGTGGCAGAAGTAATTAAACATGAGTATGTGCCAATATTTTGAGTGTCACATATGTAAATGGTGAACTAAGTGTCTAGAACATTTAGAGTCGCGATTTGTGACCTTGTGGATTATACAACTAAGGGCACAACATTGCACTTTGGGTCATTGGCGGCAGTTATTAAGAAAGCTGTAAAGAATGCAGGTAAATACATGTGGGTTACACTTTTATAAGCTGTACTGTACTATGACATGGTTTTTATTTGTACATATACCTCTGCTATTACAGGTTGATGAAGTTGGTGTTCAGAAGTACATGCCTGGCACAGTATACAATGTGTACACTACATTAAAAAGGCAAAAAGAACGTAACTTACTTGTGGTGGATGGCTACCAGTTTTATTTGGAAAAGTCTGTTGAGTTGAGACAGTACTGGTGTTGTACACGGAAAACTAGCAGTAAATGTAAAGGGTGTCGTGTAACAGAAAGCCATGTTGTCGGCTATACATTATTAAAAAGTAAACCGCATTATCACACCCCAGATATGTTGCAAAGTGAGGTGTTTAATGTAAGGGATCATCTCAAATGGTGTGCTGAACACTCCACAGAGGACCCCTGCAAAATTTTCTCCGAAGTGTTAGCCACAACCTCCACAGCTGTCATTAATGAATTACCCAATACAGCAGCCTAAAGCAAAATGTTAGTAGGTATAGATACAAACAAAGGGTAGCAAGGTTTAAGGATTTATGTTCACTGAAGGACTTAACACCAGACATGCTGCCTCTAAAGAGCGGTTCGTTCATCATAAAGCACAGTGTCAATATGGTGCAAAACACAAATACAGTTGTTATTACCACTGTTGATAATTTACAAATGTTGTGTGCATCTGAGTATGTACTTGCTAATGGTTCTTTTCCAATCAGTACAACAGAGTACCGACAGGTTTATAGTATTCATTGCACTTTGGACTGCACTAACAGTAGGAAAGTTGTTCCAGTCATTTATGGCATTTTACCTAGTAAAACAGAGGAATGTTACAATACCTTTTGCGGTCTCATACTGGAATTGTGTGCACTGCATGATTTACAGCCATTTTCTAATATGGTTCTCACTGACTTTGAACATGTGGCTGTTAATTCTATTAAAAAGCACTTGCCGAACACGTCTGCTAAGGGTTGTTGGTTCCATTTATGTCAAATTATCTGGCGGAATATTCAGAGATTGCATCTAGCATCGGAGTTTGCCAGTAACACTGAATTTGTTTTCGTATGTAAGGAAGTACCTGCATTGGCTTTTGTGACACCTACAGATAGTGGAGGTACAATAGGTGATATTGAGAACGACATGCCAGAAAGTGCCACACCATTTTGCACTTATTTTAAGGAAACATACATTTATGGAAGACCGTGACATTATGGCATGCGTGGTACAACTTCAGAGAGACTGCCACCTCTGTTTGATACTACATTTTGGAATCAGCATGAGACATGTGGAATGGGGTACTCTAGTAGTCTCAAAAAGCCAAACAGTTGCAGAACAAAGCTTAGTTCATAAAACCAAGACTGGATGCAGTATGAAACAAATCAAGCAATGCTGATACTGAATAAGTGTTTAATAAAACAAAGTTTTCAGGTCAAACAAACCCTTCATCTCTCTAGTAATCAAAATGCCATGGAGGGGTGGCATAGGAGACTATGTAGCTTAATGGGGAAAAAATACTGTATTTACTTAATGTTCTCCATGCCATACAGCTTGAACAAAACCATGTGGAGGACCTCAGACGTAGACATCTCCTATGCCTACCTTCATCTCCTAAACAAAAGCACTTAATGGATAAGGAAGCTGCTTTTGAGAAACTAATTAAGAAATGATTTTACACCCAGGGGATTTGTTAAATTAGTAGCACTGTATTGTTCGTTTTAGGTTTAGCACTTGTCTAAGGTCATTCAGTGTGGATTTCTGCATATCTAAATGCTAACACTGTTTATGCAGTTTATGTCAGTATGTCTGCACAGTTATCATGCAGGAAAGATTTCATGTTTGACTCAGAGGCAGCATATTACTTAAGGGTACAGTGGCAGTGTTGTAATGTTTCCTGAAGCACGGTTAACATGTTTAGGTGGTGTTCATCGAAAAAGTTGGAAAAAAATATTCCACTATATAATTTCAACATTTTATGTAGTGTGACCATTGCAGGTTCATTATTTAAAGTCAAGTAAGCGTTCATGCGCACAAAACATGTTCTATCAAATGAATGTATACCTATGAATTATATGTGTGACTGAGGGTATACTGACAATTATGTTTCTGTACTTAAAAGTATGTCTTCTGCCATGGAATGAACTTCATACTTCACCGATAGTCATATACACATGAATGTATAAACCAGGACATTACCAGGTCACACACATACATGGTTAAATACTCACTGTTTTCATGTGTCTATATTATTAATGAGCATGTCTGACCAGCACTTCTTCTGTGGCAAGGATGAAAAAATGCCTATGTGGAAGAATATGTTTTGTCTATTTTACATAGGTTTGAATCCCACATTGTACAAACTACTTTTATCAGTGTGTAAAGCCACAAAAAATGTGTCAGCTCATAAAATTAATACCTCAATACATGTATGCAAAGTTAAATCAACTAACAGGTACAGCAGCATCCAACCCATACACTAATGACAACTGCCACATTACCCTTCCTATTTCTTAAACTACCTTCCTCTCTGTTTGGCATTGTTGCTGTCCACCTAACATCATGCAAACATGGTTGTCATGGTTGTTCCGGTCTAAGCACCAGCTGTAAGATGCAATATCTCAAATTGTTGGGAAAACACTTTAACGATTGCTGCTTGACCTGTGCAGATATGGCAGGAGCAAGAAAGGAAGGTGCCCAATTTAGGGCTCAAATAATGGGGTGTACAGTAGTCCAGAATATTCACTGGACTCCTTGTAAAATGACACAGCTGTGACATACTGCAAAGGGACAACACTGGGTCTCAATATAAATCAGAGGCTTGGAATAATCTTGCCAAGGCTCTCTCCAGTGTGACTGGCATTCCACAAAGTGGACAGTAATGCAAGCACCACTACAATGATTGAAAAGGTGCAAGCAGGAACAACTCAACCAGTGGCTGAATGAGCTTAGGACTGCTGACATCCCACAGTTGTGTAAGCATACAGTTACGATTCTTATTATATAGAAAGCTGGATATATCCAAGACTGGTATGCATAATGCTCATCTTTTTCTCTCTTTTTTCTTTTCCAGCCACCCAGAAGATGGCAGTGAACAGGGAAGCCCATGCTAAACATTTGGAAAGACTAACAGAAGTAGGGGTATGTGTGCAGCACAAAATTATTATTACTTTTATCAGAAGTATTGCTCTTCTATATAGTAGTAGAAAATTAAGCATGCATATTTTAACTGTAAAATCAAGCATGCACTCTTCATTGTGTAGCTTAAGGTTGTATGAGTCAGCTGTAATAGTGTATTCTGATGTTGTGGTTTCAAATCCTGCAGGTAACAATTATATTGTAAAATAATTTCCCATGCTGTTAACTTAAACTGTATTATTTGAAAAAGCATATTGCAAGTGTTACTTAGAATGGCTACCAGTCCTAGTCTGTAGCTTCTAAAAAGTATAATGTAAAATAAAACTTATATTTATATCATAGTAATTTATTCTATGTGACATCTGATGATTCTAATTACCTTTTTCTTTTTTTTTTCTCTCTTACACCACCCCTTATCTGTAATTTTTATTTTTATATGTTTGACCAAAACATTCTTATTCTAATGTCATCAATTTCTAACAACTGGATAAAATATTTTCCAGCACAGGGAGGTAGGGCAACCAGTGCAGCTCAGCCTTCCACCCCTCCAATGACTGCCATACCGACATCCAGCACATATGGGACCTAACCTGGCAGTACTGCTTCTGCAGTCCCTGAACTACCTGGACCCTCAACATCAGGTAGCATTATTTTGGCAGCTGGTGCAGTGGTACTCTTCGGGAATATTGGTGGAGGTGGTGATTTTGTCACCTGGCAGGAGATGCCAGGCATGGTGTGAGAGGTCATGGAAAGTACCATTGGTGCATGCCTCAGCCGGATGGAGAAGATGCTCACAGGAATTCTGGGCAAAAGAAAATGTCAAGTAGTCCAACAGGAAGCTCAGGAAGGGAACAGTGATAACAGTTCTGACGGTGAGGACTAGATTCTCACTGTCCCCATGATTGACAGGGATGGGCATCCAATGTCCCCCTCCCATGGTGTCCCCCAACCTTTTGTGTCCCTCACTATCCCTGTCTCTGTCTTGTTTGTCTGCACCTGCATCCTCACCTACCCTACTTACCAGATGCTGGCATACCAATGTCCCTTATCCAACATTCCTCTTTTACTGAAATAAAAAAATATAGGCAGCTGTCCCACAAAAAATATCTTCCCATACATAGCTCTCCACTTTGCACATGTGTTCTTGACACAGGTTCAATCCAGTTGGCTATATAATATTACTGCATTGTTGTCACCCATCTTTGTTGAGGTGACAGTCCAAACTCATCCAATATTCTATCCATGTTCATTTTACACTATTGAAGTGGATAGCTATGATTCTTTCCTAATTCCTTCCTGCACATTCTTGTATTGCTTTCCCATTCTTCACTCTGCTTGACCCCATTTCACCACTTTCCTATCTATCCCATTTTCACACCTTTAATCTGGTCAAAAAATAGAATCTCACACCACACACAAGGCAGAAATGCCCCCTAATGAAGCCCTTCACTTTTTGTCTTCTGCATTTTTGCAGTTTCACATCATGCCCCAATGCCGAGTGATGGTAAATGGCTCTTCATGTCCTATGATTACCTCCATGCAATACTGTTTAAATTCACTGCACTGAAGAAATACACAGTTAAAGCAGAGTAAAGGCACTCACATTGAATATTTTCTATAACATTTATTTAGATTGATGAATGTATAAAAATGCCAATCTACATGTGTACTGTTGACATAAATCAATTGACTGTTAGTTTTTATACGGTACTTCACTGTAGATATTCCCTCTCATATTTGTAAAGGTATTACATTTAATTATTTAATGCCATCCTGAATGCATATGTAAAATAGACTGAGCTGGATTCTAACCCTGTATGATTTGTGCTCAAAATAAGAGCTCACTGCTGTTATACCTGCTGCCACATAGACAGCCAGGCAGCAGGTGTTTTTCTTCCACTCAATATTGTCCAAAGTGCTGACTGCTGCCCCTCTCTACATAGCATGTTTGCATGAAGGAAGTTGAATCAATACAACTGTTATGAATTTCTCAATGAAGCAAAGACCCATGTTTGTTCATCACTTAACTCTGCGCAAACAGGGAAAGCAGTACTAATAGTCCTTAATGTCATAAAACTTATAACACAATATTTGTTCTATAAACTACATTATGAACAGCTATTCCTACCATAGCCTATATGGATAAGTACTTCTCAAGTTCAAGCAGCAGTCATTAAGTGTGTATCTCGCATGTGAAACACTTTGCCATCAACCACGCAAACCAGCTTCTTGGTCGTTAGCTATGGAAATAGCTGATTGGTATGAATTAGTATGATTACTGCCCAGTTAGTCTTCATCTCATTATAATTCATGTAAAAACACAAGCAAAGGGAAGGCACTTGTTACTGACAAAAGACATACTTACACTCATGTGTTCCCTGCACCCATGCACTTGAAAATGGATATGTCAGTACTAATTCCCAAATGTCAACTACACTATAGAAATACATGACATAACTGCATTGTTACATCATCTAAAGCTTTATACTGACACTAGACATTCAGATTGTTTTATACCTGTGTTATTGTGGACATCAATTCATCACAAATATGAACTCACATACATACACAGTTGCATCCATGCTGATCACAAAACATGTGTGTGTGTCAGTGGGTATCAATGAGTGTGCAATGTACACAACAGACTGAGAAACAGCTGCATGTGTCTAAGTTCTGCTACATGTATTCCTGACAGATTTTTGCATCTACTTTGAGAAGCTGTCTTTTAAAGTATATCTGCACATTGGAAACACAACAGGAAATACAAAAGAAACATTTTGCACACCACTCTCCTAACAGTATGCTAGTCACATCATATCATGATGGAAGCATCATCTATAAAGACAAGTATGACAAGGCAAATCCATACTTCAGGGATGGTGCAATCCTTAACTACTGTGTTCTGTGGATAGGAATTAGAAGGGTTCAAAATCCTTTGGTTCAAGACATCCCAGTATTAACCCTTTGACTCCACATGAAACAGCTGTGGCTATGGCACAGGTGCCCCCCTTAAAGGATGCAAACCACATGATCGAAGGGGGCCGCAGAATCATGGGTACAGGGAACCCATCTCAGGGAAACAAAATCAGCACCCCTGAAGGCTTGCCTGACTGTTCATCTCTGGAGGCAGCCAGGAGGTGCTTATCTCGAATCTGCTGTATAGATGGCCATCATGCAGGACAACTAGGTGAAAAGGATTACATCCAGAGGCTATACCATAACAGTTTTCCATAAAAACACCCTCTCAAAAGCCTCAGTTACCAAATGCTCTATCCCACCAAATGCAAGTGGCTCTTCAGGTTACATGTATCCTTCTAAAAAACAGGCCATTCAGGAGGTCTCACCAGACCAGAGAGGGTCAGGAATCTATTCAAGATTCTTTTTAGTTTTGAAAAAAAAAATAAAGACCCCGGGCCAATTTTAGATTTCAGTGGTCTAAACCAGTACATAAAAAGATCCCCTTCAGAATGTTCAAGGTGTCGGCACTGCCTCAAAGCAGATGACTGGAATTGCTCTATAGACCTCTAAGATGCCTATCTCCATATGATCTCAAAGTCCAGGAGATTTCTGCCCTTTCTGCTACAAGTCAATGACTACCAGTTCAAAGCCTTGTGCTTTGGACTCTCCACAGGTCCATGGGCATTTACCAAGTGCATGGCAAAAGTCGCAGCCCATCTACAGCTAAGACAGATCTGCATTTTCCCATATCCAGGTGATTGGCTCCTTGCTGCAACATCCAAAAAGTCATTACTAACAGCCAGAAACTACTTTTTTTTTTTACATCTGTGCCTCATCAAACATCTCTGCAAATTATCAAAAATCACACCTACAGCCATAATAACAAAATACCTTCATCTGATACCATTTGGATACAACCTCATGCCAAGGGTCTGTTGAATGGATGATGGATGAAACTCTTCATGAGGTGACAGTCAGTCCAGGTTTTTTATCATTACCAGTACCCTCTTGCCTTGTTTGCTCTAAGAGTTCTGGTTCTCATGTCTTCTTCCATTACTGTGGTGAGTATGGCCGATTTTGCATGAGGATTCTCCAGTGGATATTATTCAAACAATGGTCATTACTAACAGTCTCCCTTTCAACTTGCAGCAATCATTTCACTGGTGTCTGACACTCCCATTCTTTCAAATAAGATAATTTGTAGAACCCTCTCCATCAGCAGTTGTGATCACAGATGCCTCCTGTTGGGGATGGGGAGGGGTGAGGTGCATTTAGAGGAAAGGATGATCCAAAGAGTTTGGAAATAGAGGCTCTCCTTCACTTCAACATTCTGGAGAGGACAGTGGTCCTCCTAGCATTGCAATAATTTCAGGACTTCTTGCTTCCAAAGTGATAGCTACACAATCAGGCAACATATTAAGTGCTTTGGTACAATAACAAGCAGGAAGGAAGCAAATCATACCCCCTCTTGCACAGTGCCCATGAGAGAATGGCAATGGGCTTTGGTATCAGGTCACTTTCTAATGGCAATGTACAATCTAGAGAAAGTTAACTGGCTAGTGTACAGGTGCAGCAGGTCTAAACTAATGCCTCATGAGTGATCCATCAATGTGTTAGTGGCTCAACAGATTTTCAGTGACTGAGGCCAGCCTTGCTGTGACTTGTTTGCCTCTCCCACCAGTGCCAAGTGCAGAAGCTTCTTTGCCCAAATCCTAGCAGAGGGATAGTCACCCAGGGATGCTCTAGTCTGACAGTGGCCCCACAGTCTTCTTACTGAACTTACTTCTCCCTCTTACTTTACTCCTCAATTCTAAGTTTAAACACCTCTATCCTTTATCTTGTCTTGCCCGTGCAGGAGATGTCCATCCTAACCCTGGGCCTACACCAACTAACAGTCTCTATCCCACTACCTCCACAAATAGACACAATCATAAATGCCTTAAATTTTTTACCATCAACACCCAGAGCATTAATAACAAAATAACAAGCTTCCATGCCTGGCTAAATGTTACTGAACCTGACATAGTTGGAGTAACTGAAACCTGGCTAAAACCCCAAACTACTAACTCTGAAATCTTACCACCTGGCTACCAAGCACTCAGGTCCGATCGCCAAAACAAAAAAGGAGGTGGTGTAGCCTTAGTCTACAACTGCCTGCTAAATCTCTGCCCTTACCAAAATACCATTCCTAACTTTAAGAATGCAGAACTAGTCATAAGAATCCTCAAAATAAACAACTTCAAAAGTATCTGCATAATGACCATCTATATCCCCCCTGGAGACAACATCTCCACCCTTGAAAATATTCTCTGTTGGGCTTCAAACAACATTAAACAGGAGACTATCATTCTAGGTGATGTAAATATTGATTGGAATATGATTAATAATAATACTCCCTCTCAGTCAATCTATCTTTATAACTTTACTCAACTAACAAACAGCATTACCAGAACTAACAAAACTAATCCTCCTGGGTCCATCTTGGACTGTATTCTAGTCAGCCACCCTGACAATATCTCCAACTCTGGTACCTTACCAAACTCATTAAGTGATCATCTCCCTGCCTTTATTGACCGTAAAACCCAACACCTTCCACACCAACAACATTACACTCACTCTCGTAACCTAACTAATTTCAACCCTTCAGTATTCTCTGAAACCCTTAAACTAACAAACTGGGATTCACTCAACACTCTTCCCCTAGATGAAGCACTAGAACTCTTCAATACTACCTTCCTTACAATCCTAAATTCCCAAGCCCCATTACAAAAGGATAAAGTTCAACTCTGCCCCTTGGCTAACCAAAGACACTAAAATTCTAATGCGACAAAGGGACAAAACTTGGAAACTATATAATAAAAATAAAACCTCCATCTTTACTGCAATTTAAGCAACTCCATAATCTTGCTAAAAACTTATTATACAAGATAAGAAAACATACAACAAGAAAGTTGAATCTACCCCAACTAACAATCCGAAAAAAATCTGGAATTCGATCAATTCACTCTTACATCCGGGTACAAAATCCAATCCCTGTCCTGACAATAATAAGACTGACACTGAAATCGCAACTCTCTTTAACTCCTTTTTTACTGGCTCCATAGCTCAATTGGCTAAATCCTTCTCCACTTCCACCCATACCCCTAACCCAAAGCCTTCTTCTTCATCCATCCCTCACTCCAACTCTCTTAACCCTCCTCCCACTTTCATTCTACAACCCGTGTCTACCACCAGTATCAAACAACTTCTCTTCAAACTCAAACCATGCTCAAATGCCCCTGACAACATCCCATCACTCTTTCTCAAGCTCGCAGCAGATGGCATTGCCATACCTATCAGCATTCTCATAAATAGATCCATCCAAGAATCGTATGTTCCCAAACTTTGGCGGGCAGCCCACATTCTGCCCCTCCATAAAGGAGGTAAAAATAATACCATCTCTAACTTCCGACCAACAGCTATTCTTTCCCCAATTTCAAAAATACTTGAAAAATGTATCCACCAGCAACTCATGCCCCACCTCCTCAATAACCATCTCCTCACTCCTACTCAACATGGGTTTCGACCTGGTCACAGTACCATAACTGCTCTTCATTCCTTCCTAGAAATTGTCAACCAAGCTCGTGACTCTGGAAATATTGTCTCTACTGTTCTTCTTGACCTATCTAAGGCCTTCGACACAATATCCCACTCTCTCCTTCTCAACCAACTCTCTAACCTCAATCTCTCCCACAACTCTCTTTCTTGGTTCAGAAGCTATCTCTCTGATAGATCCCAAGCTGTGAAATGGAATACTGGTACCTCAACATTCCTACCTACCCCCACCGGTGTCCCTCAGGGCTCTATACTCGGGCCTCTGCTCTTTAACATTTTTATCAATGGTCTCCACTCTTCAATTCCTCATTCTCAAATAGTACAATATGCAGATGACTCCACTGTGATCTGCTCTGCCCCTAACCTTCCCGAACTCCAAGCAAAAACCCAACTGGCCTTCACAACCACAGAAAATTGGATGCTTCAAAATCATCTTTCCCTTAATGCCAACAAATCCCACATCATTCTCTTCTCTCCCTCAAAAGCAATGACTCTGGACAAGTCTTCCTTCATAATTTCCAGCCTCTCACAGTCCTCAATAGAAGTTGTTAGTTGTGCTAAACTACTCGGAGTCACCATTGATGAACACCTGAAATTTAATAATCATATTCAACTAAACATAAAAAAAACCCACCAGAAACTCGGTATGCTCTATAGAAATGCAAACTTTCTTACTCCATCTTCTAGACAAACTCTCGCCACTACCTACCTTCTCCCTTCTCTACTGTATGGTGCCCCTATTCTATCAAATCTCACCACCTCTATCTCCTCTAAACTTGAAAGTTGCTACTATAAAATTGCCAAATTCGCTACTAACTCCCCCCATTCTACACACCATTGCATCTGCCTCCGTAGCCTCCAATGGCTTGAACTCCCTAATCAGCTTGATTTCCTCCAACTTACTATTGCACACAAGCTAATTTTTAACCCCACTGCTTGCCCTGCATTATCCAATAGCTTAACCATATATAATCCTCCAAGGCCCCTAAGATCTAGCCACCAAAATCTTATTTCAGATGAAATAATAAGATAAGGAAATTAACACTCAAAAGTGTATCTGGCTCAATAAGCACCCTGTGCTGGTACCACCCCCTCAGATCTTGAAGCATAGGGAAAAAGTCAGCTCCT
The DNA here is from genome assembly GCF_019279795.1 of Protopterus annectens. NCBI lineage: Eukaryota > Metazoa > Chordata > Ceratodontiformes > Protopteridae > Protopterus > Protopterus annectens. The sequence goes on from NC_056727.1 coordinate 281,866,996, forward strand.
TCTAGTGGCACACCAGGTGCCAGCTAGGCAGCTACGTGGATTTATGCAACCCTTTGCCAATGTAACAAGCAGTTGCTATGGTTTTATACCTTTGCCAGGAGTGCCGGTACTTGGGTTAAGTTCCAGTTAAAAGAAAATATTTTATTTATTTATTTATTTATTTTACTTTTAAACTGCAGTAAACAGTTCCTACAGTTTGGTCCACAAGCGGAGCTCTACAGCACTCAGGTCTGACTGCAAATGGAATATAGGCTTTAAGAATCCAGTATGCATTAAAGAGCAATTGAGATCAACCAATGGTCTTTTTTGGACAGAGCCAGAACTTCACAAGCTTCTGATATTAATAGATATAGGTTTTAAATAGAATGTGACTGTTAATGATAATGTATGTTATGTAATAACTGTAGCTTATAGCACTTTTACTGAGGTGGTGTTAGTATTCCTTTCTTTTCATCTTCATTTTCCTGTAAGATAAAAACAAGGTAATAAGTAGCCCCTATAATAATTCAGATAACTGTGAAGATAAAATACAACTATACTTTGACAACTTAGGAAGGTAGCTTGGCCAATGTTAAATACATTTTAAACAATTTATAGCATTTTTCAGTGACTAGGGACCCATTATTGTCCTTTGAAAATATTTTGCAGCAAGGAACTGTTACATTGCAGAAAGATAACAGTTGAAAATATTTTCATAAGAATAGACTGCAGGAGAATAGCAGCTGGTGATGTAATGCTACAGTGAAGCTGTTTAGACCTCAGATATCTCAATACAATAATATTAAAAAGCAAAATAATTTTTAATCAAACAAACTATGAAAGCGAAAGTGCCTTTCTTCTTCCCTATATAGGTTCATAGGTAGGTACTCGACTATTGGCCCTAGGGCCTATATAAGCCCTAGCCAAAAAGGTACCCCTGGCTTTGCCACCCAAGATATACTATTTTACTGCTGCCCCTTGTCGAGGCAGGAGCTCACAGAGGAGGTGATCCCTGGGGTGAATTTCCTATTTCCCATCCAATCATTAAGATTTTTCTTGAAGAGTGCTAATGAGGAGCTTTGTTTAATATAGATAGGTAGTTTGTTCCAGAGTATGGGAAGTCTCTGGGACAGGAATCTATCCCTCCAGCATGTTCTGTTTATTGTAGTGACAAGGTTTAGGTCCCTAGTGCGTGTAGCTCGGAGGGATTGGGATTTATTTAAGTGCAGCATGTCCAACAGCTCTGGGTTTGACATTTAGTGTTTCGGTCCAGATTAGGTGGTCAAAAGGTGTGGTATGAATTATAGCCTGGTAATGCAGGGGTGCTGTCTGGAGCCTTGAACCAGGTCTCTGTCACTGCACAGATGTCGATGTTTTCCATTTTAAGGAGTGCCTCGAGTGAATGCATTTTGAGGTTTAGACTTCCAGCATTGAGTACCATTACCATCAGATTTTGCTTGCTTGTACCTGTTAAGGTGGTGAATTTGTCCTTTGAACCTTGCCTAAAATAGGCACTATAGAGGTGGCAAGAGCCTTAATCCCAAGGGTGGCAGGTGCAGGCCATCTCTGGTAAAGCATCGTGGTCTGTCGATCATGTTATCCCAGGCAGACAGATATTGGATCCCCTCAGAATGACACCAGAAGCTTAGACAATTGTTGAAGTCAATTATTTTGTCCTTGTACTGTTGTATTATTCTGGGTGATGGCAAGATGCTACTCAGGGCTAGGGTCATACCTGCCTGGGCTACAAGATCAGAGAGCTCCTCCATGTTTCTTTTCATGTAGTCTAGGGAGGTACATCTCAGGTCATTCACACCAACATGGACAATGACAGAGTCATATTTGTACTTGTTGTGGAGTGACCTGAGTGCGTGCATTATGTGGTGGATCCCGGCACCCGACAGGCAGCTGACAGTAACTTTCTCCTTGTTTAGCCTGGTGAGTGGAACATCAGTGTGCCTGACTATAGAGTCACCTATGACTAGAGTGTTGGGTACGTTGTTATGCCTTATGGGCTGTGGTTGAGTGGCACACTGAGTTTGTGGGCTATGTGTCATTTGGGTTTTGTTTGGGGGGTGGAGGTTGCTTGCATTTCTACTTTGGAGGTCTCTGTTGCTTGAGCAGATTTTTATTGAGAGCCTCCATGAATGTAGGTGTGTGTTTCATGTTTCTATGTGTGTATGTTTTGGTGGTGTAGGTTTTGAGGGACTATGTAGTGAGTATGGTGTGGTGCAAGTGTTTACATTCTCCTCTTGACTGTCTAGTCCAGTCTTGGGTGAAGAGAGCTTTGCTTCCAGTTTGACTATATAAGTGCATCTCTCACAGGTTGTAGTGTTGGGTGGTAGGAGGAGAGGGTTGTCTGTGTACATGAAGCAATTTCTGCATTGCCCCAAGATGCTCATATTCATCAGATAGACAGGAGAAAACACCGGAAGCTGACCCTTAGACATGCCTGGATAGGTGCTCATTTATTAATACTAAAAACTGTTTTCCTCTAGACAAGTGAGGAGAGTTGAGTGCTGTAGTAATTTGTAGCTTATTTAGTGCTTACCATGAGTTCTGAACAAGTGCTAAGCTCAAAGAAACAGATTTTAGTGCTAAAACTAAAAAATAATGGCTAGTTCTAAGGGAAAATTTGAAGAGCAGACTTTATTGCGCTGGGAATAGTTTAACCCTAGTTAAGCGGCGATGCATAATATATATATATATATATATATATATATATATATATATATATATATATTTTTTTTTTTTTAATATAACAGTAGCTAATGAGTAAACTGATTTAAACATATTAACCAATTAACCAATAAAAAGCTAAAAACTGAGCCTCGTTCCAGCAGTCTTCGATCAGACATGTTCTAACTGCATACGCCTGCCAATAGGGTGCAGGGGAACCTTCTCCAAAAAAAGATGATCTGGATTAGTGCTCAAATTATACAAACAAAGCTAGATTCAGCAGGTCTGAATTTAGTCTATGCTACTGCAAACAAGGCTTACCAATTTCAGAAAGACACAGTTCAAATAAGCAGGCACAATAAGCCTTTAACCAGAAACTCCCAGCTCAGAAGGGTAGAATCTACCCTCTCCTCCCACAAGAGTGCAGACCACACCTTCTTAATGTAAAATAACTGGCCCAAAGCCCATGTGCTTAAACCAGAACTAATACACTTTTAGAATAACAAACACTAAGCCTACAACCAGCAAACCCCAACTTAGAAGGATGTAAGCTACCTGTCCTGCCACAACAGTGCAGACTGCAAATCTTCTTAATGTAAAAAAACTGGTCTGAAGCCCAAGTGTTTCAACCAAAGGCTTATAATAACAGTTGCAATTTAATCAGGCTACTAACAAGCAGTAATAAATGCAGCAGAATAAAAGCAATCAAGTACTTTTAAGAACAAGCAGCAAAAGCAAAATAAAGTAATAAAGTAGGAAGAAACACAATTACAGTAAAAGCAGATGAATAAAGTGCAATTTTTTATATAACAATGGAAAATGAGCAAACTGGTTTAAACAAATTATCCAATTAACCAGTAAAAAAGCTCAAAACTGAGTCCTGTTCCAGCTGTCTTCAATCAGACAAGTTCTAACTGCACACTCCTGCCACTCGGGTGCAGGGGAACCTTCTCCAAAAGAGATGGCCTGGATTAGTGCTCAAGTTATACAAATAAAACTAGATTCAGGATGCCTGAATCTAGTCTATGCTACAGCAACCAAGGCACACCAATTTCGGAAAGAAACAGTTCAAATAAGCAGGCACAATAAGCCTTTAACCGGAAATTCCCAGCTCAGAAGGGAAGCATCTAGCCTCTCCGCGCACAAGAGTGCATGCCACAAACTTCTTAATGAAAAATAACTGGCCTGAAGCCTGTAAAGGCATCCTTTTGTCTCAAGCTAATATTCCATTACCAGCCATATAAATTGCAGTATATTACTAATACAGTATATTACCATAAAAATGCTCCTACCTGTCAAATACTTACTTCCCTGTCATTCCTTCTCTTATCTCCAATGTTTTTTGTTCTGTTCTTGAGACATTAGAATATTACAGAATGTGAATATAATTTTCTGAGCGCATGTGGCATATGAAAGCAACTGACAGTTGCAGGATTACTTCTGTATTATTTTTAATATGGTTTGCTTGGGGGTGGTATCTATCAAAGAGTAATATGGCCATTATGTTTCTGTAATTCCTTCACAGTAAAAAGATAGATACCATACTCTCTCAGAAGGGATACAATCACAGTTTCCACTGAAAATAAGTCACCAGCCTAGTGAAACTAGCCTGGTCAACAAAATGTAAATAAACAGATACATTTTATGTGATTCCTTCACATTCAGAGGTGGTATATCCTCTCAGATGTAACACATTCCACTGGGACAGTGTGTTTTGTACCAAAGTACCTTATTACAAGAACTTAATTTTCTTTGATTTTCTTAATGTGAACAGTCTTTGCAGAACTGACATTTGGCATCTTATATAAAGCTGGTAAATTAGTTTTTCAGAGGGTTTTTGTTGTCACAGTCTGGCACTATGATTGATATCCACCTGGGTACTATTTAACCTCTGGACAAAGGGACTGTGGGCAGCTGATATATGAAAGCAAATGGCTGTTGTAAGACCACTTTTGATTGATTATTGATATGGTTTGTTGGGGAGACAATAACTATCAAAGAGCTATATGACCATTAATTAATGTGAGATATTCACAGTCAAAGGTAGTGTACCCCCTCAGAAGGGACACATTCTACTGTGACAATATATGTGAGCATTTTCTACCATATTAGAAATCCATAAATTTTTTATTCTGAACTGCCTTCAGGGAACTGTCAAATGGCCTCACAGACAGCTAGTAAATCCAGCATTTCAGGGAACTTTTGTTCTCACAATCTAGCTATGCTTGGCTTCCACCTTGTGCTACTTGATCTCTTCACAGAAGGCTGAGGGCAGGTGGTTTAGATAAATGAACAGCAGTTTCAGAACCACTCCTTATTGATCATTAATATTGTTTGTTGGGGGGGGCAGTATCTGTGAATGAGCTATGTGGCCATTACATTTTTATAATTCCTTCACAGGCAAAATTACAGCACCCTCTTAGAGGGACACAGTCCACTCAGACAATACCATAGTGCACACTTTCAGAAGGGACACATTCCACTGTGACAATATGTATGTGTGTGTGTTTTCTACTACATTAGAAATCCCTGAATTTTTTATTGTGAACTGCCTTCAGGGATCTCCCATATGTACTTTTACATACATCTAGTAAAGCCAGCATTTCAGAGAACTTTTGACCTGTACACAAAAGACTAGTTAAACTAATGCCCAAAATATACATGCACTAAGTTTGTAGCATCTCAGAAGTAAAAACACTGTGTACCTTTTAAGAAAAAAGGTATCTTCTTCAGTGAAAATATACTGGCGCTACAAATTTATGCTTCCATGCAGCTAAAGTTGTAGAGTAAAATTCAGAAGTATGCTACACTAGAAGCTGAGTGGTTAGAACTGTAGCCCTAAGTGTGTCTTGTAGCTGAACACCATCTTATTATTACACAAGAAATTACAACACAGAGATATAGTCTTTAGCTTGAGTTCATGCACCTTTAACTGCCAGTCTTGCATTTCGTATTACACTCTGTTTTCATTGTGGATGCTATAGTGAACTTCTGCTCTGCTCAGTATTCCAAGTAAATAAATGGCCTAGGAAACTGCTTTATTGAGTTGCCAGTAGATCAGAAGAAATTTCCTCTGTATTTTCCCCATTGTAATATGTTGTGGGTACACTGCTATGCTTTCAGGAGGCTAAAATATAGAAGTGTTTTGTACTTGAGAGGCTGTAAGGTTAGAATAGCAGACAATGGCATGTTATATAACCAAACACCCTATTGCAATTACCTGAAAGTTCCATAAATTTCACAAGGCAATGGATACAGACTGGTACTTGTCATTGAAAAGCACTACATTCATGTGCCTTTACTGCCACAGTCTGACATTGTGCATTACAATTTGCTTTCATTGTGGATATTACAGCAAACTTCTGTCTAGTACTCTGAGTAAAACAAGGGCTTAAAATACTTCTTTACAGAGTTGCCAATAGATCAAAAGTAAAATGCCTATTAATTTCTGCTGAATAGAGAAAAAAAATTTCTTCACTTACTTGTATCTACCAAAGTTTAGACTCGTGTTCATTAAAAAAGAAAAACAGATAACATTGTACGTATGTCATTACAGCTGAAACCACCATCTAAGTGCATTTTGAAGCAGAAAGTCATTATATAGTATTCTGAAGAATTTGCTGTAATACTTGTGTGGCTACACAGAACTGATCTTTTAAAGCTCAGTACCAACTAACAGTCTTGTATAGCAATATGAATGCTTTAGTTTTGCCATTTGTTTCAGAAATACATGAACAATTTTTATTTTTTCAACCTGACAAATTTAGCATACATCTCAAATCATGTCACTGGCATAATCTTATGAAACAGGAACCAATAATAATATTTCTGGAGAAAGGTCATGTTTTCTGTTATTTTTATGTTACAACAAAATTCATATTCCACTTGCTTTGACTGGCATGCATATATTTCATATTCTGTTATCCGCTTCTCTTATGGTGGTAATTTAACCGGAACTCAAGCAACCAGAAAAGAAAAATCGAAAAAATATAGTACAGTATGAATAAGTAAAACCAAACAAGTCAGATTGTTATAATGTCAGCACTGGCTCCATACTCAGTCAGTTTGCATCAGATTGCACATTTTCCCTACACACACACACACACACACACACACACACACACACACACACACACACACACACACACACACACACACACACACACACAGTTTCTGTAGCTTTCATACATGCATTCACTCACTCCTTCTCTCTCTCTGATCTCTCACACACACACACTCTTCAGCTTTTATACATCTCTCTGATGTCTCACACACAGCCACTTCTGCTTTCATACATGCATTCACTCTTTTTCTGTTTCTATTCAGTTTATTTAATTCCAGTCCATTCAATCTGCCACTGAAAACCATTCTGCATGCCACACTTTCTAGCGGAAATATAAGTTTAAAATATTATTATTCCTGCCTGGCTTTTAATTACTGTATTTCAATATTAAAATCAATACAGTGTTTATGTTGTGGTATAGTATAGGGTACAGTATTGGTCAGGGCTGTTTTTAATAGTAACTCTCAAGCAACCAGAAACTACACTTATCTGGCATTACCAATCCCTGTGGGTGCCGGTTAACTGACAGTTTACTGTACATAAATAAACAGTTGCCATTTTTACATTAAGTGCCATTCTGCCCCTTCCCCAAGGCTTTTGTCAGGTTCTGGCACCTCTGTTTCTGTCTTGTTACACAACAGCATTTCCATGTGACTCACTCTGATCCCATTTTTAGCCAGTATTAACACTTGCCACTTATAACTCTAAGACAGCATCACAAATTAGCACAGCACACACAGGATGGCTTTTAAATGGCTGTAGACATTTTTTTAATTAAACCTCTCATCACTTCTATCTGCAATTTCTATTCTGAAGAATACATTTCCTACACTCAACTATGAAATGGTTTGAAAGCATTTTCCTTGGGCAGATGTTAGTTGGAAAGCCCAAATCCATTTTCTATGTACAACTGGTCTATACTGTTTAACTAAACAGGATTTGTACCATAACTCTTCTACCCTTCATTTTATTTTCATGCACACCTCCCATTTCCAAGGGCTGCACATTCTTTTTTTCCCAAGCAACCATTTTCAAGCATTCATATTTGCTCTTGCCTCTTTAATCTTTTTTCAACCCTCCAACCTATTTCCTTAGTAATCCTGAAATATAAAATAATCTTAAACACTGCAACAGCTATAAACATGAATTATATATGTGTGTGTGTGTGTGTGTGTGTGTGTGTGTGTGTGTGTGTGTGTGTGTGTGTATATATATATATATATATATATATATATATAGTGAGAGAGAGATGGGTCCCATTCAGAAAACGGTTCGAGGCATTTACCGTTTTCCCCACTGTAGTGTGACCTCAGAGTTGGCATGTATAATATGTGGGGCGGGGGGGACTTGCCCCTCCTGCAAAAAAATTTTTGTTGTTTTGCATAGTTTGACTTTTCCATTTGAAGTTTGACTTTATATATAGTAACAACATTGCCACCTTCCTTCTCCCCTTCCTCACAGACACCTTCATTGTTTATAATAAACAACTACCATAAAATAAGAAAACCTACTAAAATATTCTTACCTAGTCAAGTCTATGTACATGCAGAACCTCCAAAACTGCAAATGAAAAAATTATAATGCCAATTTATACTTGTAACTACGACAGCTGCTCCTGTGGAAAAAAAGATCATGCTCAGGAATGTTCTTACTTACTTTTCCTTAGAGCATACACCACCCATTCTCCTCTGTGACCTTGTCTGACCTATCCTGAAGTAAACTGTCACCTGCACCTTGTGTACTCTAATCTCACTAGCCATCCCCTTTCCTCCTCATCTGCTGTAGCTCAGTATAACCCATCCCCCACAACAATGCTGCATTGGTGCTCACAGCTCTTGGATCTACACGTCAGTTTCTTGTTGGGGGTGCCTCTTCTAATATATCTAAATCTTTTGGGTTTTTAATACCATGACAGGAATGGACCCGATTCTTAAGTCAAAGTATGATTAAAGTTTGTGAATTTAGCATTGTTTTAATCTTTGATGTCAGCCAAAAGTGCTCTGCGCAGCACCTGCAATGTGCCCAGTAATGACACCTTCTGCAATTTGTACGGGGTTACATGGATTGGTAACATATCTAAATATGACTGTAGATTATTTTTTATAAGACCCATTGCTCCTACCACTATTGGGACTGTCTGGGTATCTTTCTTCCACATTGCTCTTATTTCTGCCTGCGGATCCTGGTATTTTATGACTTTGTATTTCTCTGTACACAAAACACTATAGTCACTGGGTGTGGTGATTTCAATAATCAATGCTACCTTTGTCTTCTTTTCTTGGACCACTATATCCAATTTTCTGGAATCTATCTTTTGAACCGTTGGTAATGGATGATCCCTTGTAATATAAACTTCATTTTCTGTGATGCTTTGTGGCTCATGTTTCCAGTGTTTTTCAGCCACTTTGATACCATAATGTTTGCAAAATCCACAATGCAAATACAGGTCACAAATACATTATTATGCCTTTCAGTATACAGTCCTTCTGCCCATTAATTGTGTTGCAAGGTACAGCAACAAGATTATTAATGGCTGTTTCCAACTTGGTTTTACAAAACCTACATTTTGTCTGTTTCTCCCACATGTTCAATGGACTTTGTAAACCAGCGTGTATGTAGCCCACTGCCTTGGGCTGCCAATGTTAACCTTTCATTTCTTGGGTTGAATTCATCACTCCTTAACCATTCCTGTGTTCATTCTTGATTGAGCGCTAGGGGCTCTTTCTGTGAAGTTTCCTATACTTTTTAAGCTATATATCGTTTTTTTCCACATTTCGCACTTGCCTATCATCTGGGGTCCTTCACCTTATATTCTTTCTTTTATTTTTAAGCACATCCAGTTGCTTATGGTTTGATTTCCATTCCTGCTTGACATTGATATGCTTCTGCCAAATTAAGCAGAGAAGTTATCTTAGATTTATTCTCCTCGTGTTTCAAAACTTTCACTACATTTAGATTTTGGGAGGTCAGTAGATATGTGTGAAGTCCCATGATTCCAGATCTATACATGTAATTAATTTCAAGGAGGCCCATCTCTCCTTCAGAACATGGAATATATAATTTGGTATACACTGATTTTTATAAATCATTTGTGAGCATGAAGCATCCTTCTTGTTTTAATATCTAATCTATCCAACACTTTTTGGAGCCAGTCAATCACTCCAAAACTGTACATTAGGACAGGAAGAGCAAACTGATTTATAGCTTGGATCTTGTTCCTAGATGTCAATGCTGTTATCAGGATTTAAGTCTTCTAAAGTATTCCTTACTGAGTTTTATTCACATTTGTTCATGTTTTATTGCTGATCCTTCATCAATTCCCAAGTATTTATACACTTTCTCTTGCTCAAGTTCTTTTATATCCCATTCTTGTCCAAAACTGATGTTTTCCTGGTGCTGCAGTTTTTCTGCTTTAAAGGTTGCGTTTGCACATTTATCAAAACCACATGACATTCTAATATCATCTGAAAAAGTTTTGACAACCTGCAGCTGTGCTTTCAGCTCCTCATCTGATGAGCTATACAGTTTTAAATCATTGACAAAGAGAAGATGAGAAGTCATTAGACTTTGTTGTTTTCTAGGAGCTAAATTGTAGCCATGGCCTAAGCTAAGTAAACAGCTTAATGGATTAATGGCAAGGCAGAATAGCAATGGTGACAGAGAGTCACCCTGGAATATCCCTCTTTGAATTTTTATCCCTGGGATAACAATCTGTCCTTTATCATAGCTTAATTGCAAAGTGGTCTGCCATTGTTTTACATGGATTTACCAGCCAATGTAGAAGTCAATCAGTGTAGGGTGTATCTTATACATTTTAAGCACTCTTTTATCCATGTATGTGGGATACTATCAAATGCTTTTTTATAGTCAATGCATGCCATACTTAGATTCTTCCCCTTTTTACAGTTCTCCACTATCTTTATTTAACAACAAATGATCTTTTGTTCCATATGACTTTCTTTTATTGCCATTTTGTTCTACTGCCATAATTGAGTTTTCTTCTAAATAACTATAAACTCTGTCGGCGTCAATTCCCATGTATAGTGTATATGTCATCAGAAGGCAAGTTATCGGTCTATAATTTTTAGGGTAGCTTGCAGAGGTTCACTCTTAAGTAAGAGCATTGTTTTGCCTGTTGTTAGCCAGTGTGGTGTCTGTTTGGGGTGTGCATATAAATAGTTCTTACTCATGGCTAAATCCTCATGCAAAGATGTTAACACTTTTAATCAAAAGTTAGGTACTGCATCTGGGCCTGGGGTTTTCCAGTTAGAGCCCTTTCATAACTTTATTTAAATCTCTTATAGGTTCATAGGTAGGTACTAGGCTATCGGCCTAAGGACCTAAGTAAGCCTAGCCAACAATGTTTCCTGGCTTACGCCACCCAAGAAAGTTATTTTCCTGTGCCCCTGTCAAGCAGAGCCACAGAAGTGATCCCCGAGATGTATTTCCTATTTCCCATCCACTTATCAAGATTTTTCTTGAAGAGTGCTAATGAGGAACTTTGCTTGACATAGATGGGTAGCTTGTTCTAAGAGGTAATGGGAGATCTCTGGGACAGGGAATCTGGCAAGGTCCAGCATGTCCTGTTTATTTTGAGGTGACAAAGGTTTAGGTCCCTAGAAGTGTAGCTCAAGAGGGATTAAGGATTTCTTTTAGGTGTAGCATGTCCAGCAGCTCTGGGTTTGACATAGCTTTATATGTTAGGAAGAGATCACCTGGGAGTAGGTGATATGCTATGGAGTAAAAGCTAGAGTTTTTTGAGACTGTCAGTGTAAGGGCATCTGTTTGAGGCCAGTGAAACCATCTTTGTGAAATTACTTCCGGTAGCCTTTTTCTAGCTGTTGCAGATGTCTTGTGAGAATTACACATTCCAAAGGGGGCATTGTACTCTATAATGGGTCTTGAGAATTAATGCAGTGGGGAACAATTACCTCTTTTTTCCTAGATAGGAACTCTTTTGTGATGATGTGTAACATGTAGAAAGGATTTCCTGACTACTGTATGCGATGTGGATTATCAAAGGAGAGACTACCTGCATCCCACCTGGGCCCTCAAGAGTCTCCTTATCACACATTCAGCTGTTAAGTAGACTGCAGCCTATGTGGCAGTTGATGGGTATAGAGTTTTACCAAAGGCATGACAATGCACTTTTTGGCATTGAGCTTGGAGGCCATGGCTCTGACACCAGGCATCTGTCTCAGTGAGGCCCCTTCATGTAGGATGTCCACTTCATTTGAGGGACTAAACTATGGCTCCTAGTTTGCAGGCATCTGCAAACTTTGTTAGCCAAAGGCCTTCTGTGTTAGCCTGCACTTCCAGAGAAGTAAATACCAAACAGAGGAGGAGTCCCAGGACTGAACCCTTGCATTATCCAATAGCTTAACCATATATAATCCTCCAAGGCCCCTAAGATCTAGCCACCAAAATCTTATTTCAGTGTACAGACCCAAACGACCCTCTGGCCAACTCCTACTTTCTTATACTACAGCAAAAAAATGGAACTCGCTTCCTTCCCTCCTAAGAGTCACTACAAGCTATGAACAGTTCAAATCTCTTCTCCATTCTCACCTTTCCCAAAATTGGAAATGTAATTGTCTACTTCCTACCTAGATCTTAGTTCCTCCTAGTTCCTCCCCCCCCCCGGTTCCCCTTCTTCAACCTCAGTCAGTCCTTAGCTCCCCTCCCTCTTCCTCTTATCTCCTCCCCGACTAAACCCTTTACTTCCTTAAGTGCTCTCATCCCTCTACCCTCTTGTCTGCCTAGTCTCACATTTGAATCTTTTGCCTTTTTCCTTAAGATGTTCTTCTGCACTCCTTCATAAAATGAACATTACTCTACCTCTTCTTCTGCTATCTTCCTCCTGCCCTCTCTTCTCCTTCAAACTATTTCCTTCTCCCTCACCTCTCCTTTGCTTTCCTGCTCTTGCACTCAAACTCATTCTATATTTTCCTTTTATTTCCTACTTCACTTATCATTACAGTAGCATAAAAACAAAATTCTCATACTGCCTAGTGTACTTGATTGTTGAAAAACTGTCAAAATACTTTGCAATTAGAACTCTGAGTGTTGTTGTATATAATGTATTAATTTTCTGTCTCTTTGCTGTTTTTTTGTGTGCAATGTATTATCTTCAATGTATACTTGTGTTTTTGTGTACAATGTATTATTACAATGTATTCGCATGGAGCTTTTCTCCCCGGGCCTCCACTGAAAACGGGCTTCCGAGCCCAGTGGACTTCCCCGGTTATCAAACTGGAAATAAATAAATAAATAAATAAATTTATAACTTCCCCTGATACCAAAGTTCCTACTGAAAGCAATAACCTGCAAATCAGATTATCCCATACTGTCCCAGATAGAGCTAGTTTACCCTACTCAGACCTCATTTGAGGAAGCCTATTTGGCTTATTAGATCGATATCTGAATCTTCCCTTACACCCCTCTGGACACCCAGATCTCTGCAATCTCCAATTAACCAGTTTCCCCAAATCCCATAATGGCCAAACACACTTCATTTTCTGAGAAAATGATCCACATCTGGCCTGCTTCTTAGAAAAAAAATCAACCCAAAAGGTTTATAAAAGGTAAATGAAAATGTTTTTTTACCTGGGCCATTAGCCAAGGCTTTGATCCACATTACATTTCTGATGAGGATGTTCTACTATGTTTGTCCTCATTATTCAATGCAGGTTCCAGCTACTCTAACATCAAGGTGCAGTTAACTGCTATCTGAAATTATCAACTGGATACCAAAACAACACCCTGGCTTCTTATAAATTATGCAAGGCCTTTCTGAAAGGAGTGTTTTCTCTCCATCTTCCAAATACGAGCCCTGCTCTTCCTTAGGAAGTAAACCTAGTCCTGGAAGCACTAACAAAACTATTATTTGAACCAACCTCCTCTGCAGACATGCAGTTTTTGTCATGAAAAACAAATTTCTAGTGATTATATCTGTCATACAAATTTCAGAACTCCATGCCTTGTCTGTCTCTACTCCGCACCTAGTCTTTCACAATGATACAGTTGCCTTAAGGACCAACCTAGCCTTTGTTTCTAATGTGACATCAGAAAATAACCTCAACCACTCTATTAATCTTCCAGAATTCTTACCTAGTTATCCTAACAAAGGACAGAATTTATCACACACCTTAGATGTCAACAGATAACTCAGATTCTATCTTCACAAAAACAAGACCTTCAGAAACAACACTTAGTGGTTTGCATCAAACCTCTATTTGAGCTCTAAAGTTTATAAATAAGTACTATACAGATTTTATCATTAGCGGACCGGAGTTCCGCTGTGGCGACCCCTAACTGGGAAAAGCCGAAAGACACACACACACACACACACACACACACACACACACACACTATACAGATTTTATCACATTTGCCTACTCTAGCAACAACAGATTTTTAAATTCAAAATCTAAGGCCCTTTCCGTTAGATCTGTGGCAACTTCTACTGCTTTTTAGGAATTTCTCCAGCAATGATGTTTGTCCGGCAAAAAAATGGTCCAATATATGCACACATTTTCCAAACACTATAAATTGGACATCATTTTCAGAACTACAGCTGGATTTGGAGTGTTTATTTTGAAAGGTATCCTGTCATGAAGCCATCCAAAATTCAGGTAGCTTTGGATTCTGTCCCAACAGTTGGATCTGATGGACAGATGAAATAAGATAAGGAAATTAACACTCAAAAGTGTATCTGGCTCAATAAGCACCCTGTGCTGGTACCACCCCCCCTCAGATCTTGAAGCATAGGGAAAAAAGTCAGCTCCTTCTAGTGGCACACCAGGTACCAGCTAGCCAGCTACGTGACTTATAACCCCTTTGCCAATGTAACAAGCAGTTGCTATAGTTTATACCTTGCCAGGAGTGCTCCAGTACTTAGGTTTCAGTTAAAAAAGAAAATATTTTATTTATTTATTTATTTTTTTTACTTTTAAACTGCAGTAAACAGTTCCTACAGTTTAGTCCACAAACGGAGCTCTACAGCACTCAGGTCTGACTGAAAATGGAATATAGGCTTTAAAAATCCAGTATGCATTAAAGAGCAATTGAGATCAGCCAATGGTCTTTTGGACAGACGGAACTTCTGAAAGCTACAGTATTAATAGATACAGGTTTTAAATAGAATGTGACTGTTAATGATAAGATTGCTGTATGTTATGTAATAACTGTAGCGTTGGCACTTTTACTGAGGTGGTGTTAGTATTCCTTTTCATCTTCATTTTCCTGTAAGATAAAACAAGGTAATAAGTAGCCCTTAATAATTCAGATAACTGTGAAGATAAAATACACTATGCTGACAACTTAGGAATGTAGCTTGGTAATGTTAAATACATTTAAACAATTTATAGCATTTTCCAGGACTAGGGACCCATTATTGTCCTTGAAAATATTTTTGTAAGACTACATTGCAGAAAGATAACAGTTGAAAATATTTTCATAAGAATAGACTGCAGGAAGATAGCAGCTGGTGATGTAATGCTACAGTGAAGCTGTTTAGACCTCAGATATCTCCAATACAATATTAAAAGCAAATAATTTTTAATCAAACAAACTATGAAAGCGAGTGCCTTTCTTCCCCTATATAGGTTCATAGGTAGGTACTAGGCTATTGGCCCTAGGGCCTATATAAGCCTAGCCAAAAAGGTACCCTGGCTTTTGCCACCCAAGATAATTATTTTACTGTGCCCCTGTCGAGCAGAGTCACAGAGGTGATCCCTGGGGTGAATTTCCTATTTCCCATCCAATCATCAAGATTTTTCTTGAAGAGTGCTAATGAGGAGCTTTGTTTAATATAGATAGGTAGTTTGTTCCAGAGTATGGGAAGTCTCTGGGACAGGAATCTATCCCTCCAGCATGTTCTGTTTATTGTGGTGACAAGGTTTAGGTCCCTAGAGCATGTAGCTCAGAGGGATTGGGATTTCTTTAGGTGTAGCATGTCCAACAGCTCTGGGTTTGACATAGCTTTATATGTTAGGAAGAGATCACCTTGGAGTAGGTGATATGTTATGGAGTAAAGCTAGAGTTTTTTGAGACTGTCAGTGTAGGGCATCTGTTTGAGGCCAGTAATCCTCTTTGTGAGGTACTTCAGTAGCCTTTCTAGCTGTTGCAGATGTCTTGTGAGGTACATTCCAAAAGGGGCATTGTACTCTATAATGGGTCTGAGTGTCGAGTAGAGGGGAACAATTGCCTCTTTTTTCCTAGATGAGAACTCTTTTGTGATGATGTGTAACATGTAGAAGGATTTCCTGACTACTGTGGCGATGTGATTATCAAAGGAGAGACTACTGTCCACATGGGCCCTCAGGTCTCTTATCACACATTCAGCGTTAAGTAGACTACCGCCTATGTGGTAGTTCATGGGTATAGAGTTTTTACCAAAGGGGATGACAATGCACTTTTTGGCATTGAGCTTGAGGCCATGGCTCTGACACCAGGCATCTGTCTCAGTGAGGCCCTTCTGTAGGATGTCCACTTCATTTGGGGACTAAACTATGGCTCCTAGTTTGCAGGCATCTGCAAACTTTGTTAGCCAAAGGCCTTCTGTGTTAGCCTGCACTTCAGAGAAGTAAATACCAAACAGGAGAGGTCCCAGGACTGAACCCTGTGTTACTCCACTTGTCATTGGTTTGAAGTCAGATTTGGAGTCTGCAACGTTTACAGTGTGAGTTCTGTCAGTGAGCCAATTGGCAACCCATCTTGTGACGTAGGGATTTATACCTAATTTAGTGAGTTTAGCTAAAATTTCAGAATGTGAGATGGTGTCAAAAGCCTTGGCAAAGTCAAGATAGGCTGTGTGAACCACCTTACCCTTGTCTACAGCTTTGGTGACTGCCTCAATGAAGTCTATCAGGTTCAGGAGGCATGATCTGCCTTTGACAAACCGAAACTTGGTGGGGTCCAGAGTTTGATGGTTACCAATGTCTTTGTTTATGAGTTCCATGATGATACGTTCCATGGCCTTACAGACCAGGCTCATCAGGCTAATAGGGTGATAGTTCCTGGGATCCGTGGTGGCTCCCCCTTTGTGGAGTGGGATAATTGTCGCTGTGCGCCATTCAGTGGGCACAAAGCTTGATGTGAGACTATGACTGAACATGGTGCTTGGGTGGGGAGCTAGTTCATTCTGAAGTCCATGTAAAACACAGCCTGGGATGTTGTCTGGTCCCATGGATGCTGTGTTTTTGGCTTTAGAGAATGCAGCTTTTACCTGTGTAGTTGTGATTACAGGGACTCTGCATTCTTCTTGTATATATATGGGCCCTTTAGGGGGTGAGTGGGGGCTAACGTTATCACTGAACCTATCTACTAAGATGTTGGTAATATCAGTTGGTTTTGTAATTTTTGTGCCATTGTGCTGTAACTCAGAGCAGATCTGGGTGTTGCCATTGAGATTCTTGACATAGCTATAGGATGCTCTGTGGTCGTCCTTAGAATCAGTGGCGATTTTGTTTTCGTAGCTAGCTTTGGAGGTTCTTATAAGGGATCTCAGCTTCTTACTGAGGCTGACCAGGGAACTCCTCCACTTGTGGGATTTTACTCTCTTTTGCAACAGTTTCTTCCTTCTATTG
Organism: Protopterus annectens; assembly: GCF_019279795.1. Classification (NCBI taxonomy): domain Eukaryota; kingdom Metazoa; phylum Chordata; order Ceratodontiformes; family Protopteridae; genus Protopterus; species Protopterus annectens. The sequence continues at coordinate 281,884,306 of NC_056727.1, forward strand.
TAGAGTTTGTTTATGGCAGGGGACCACCAGATTGGCATCCTTTTTCTGGAGGATAGCATCTTGGTTCTGTCTGTGATAGCACGATCCATGCACTTGTGTATGTGCCTATAGAGTGCATCTGCGTAGGATTCAGCAACTGTAACTGCACTGTCCATCTGCATGGGTGTCAAGAAGTTTGCCACTTCTATCTTAAGAATCATGAAGATGGCTTTGGAGAAATTTTTTACCGTGATTTTCTTAATGTGGGGTGGGGGTGTGATGTCGATATCTAGGGTGATTAGCTTATGGTCGGACCTGCAAAACAAGGAGTTGACTTCAGGTGTGGAACACTGGTCACTCATGTTGGTAATGACTAGGTCTAGGATATTGCTGCCCCTGGTGGGGTGTGTATAAGTTTATCCAGGGTATTGGAATTTATGAATTCCAGAAAGCATTAAGCAAAGGAGTTGGTACATGAGCAGTTTTCCCAGTTAATGGTGGGGTTGTTAAAATCGCCGATTATTAGGGTGTTTGGTTGAACCCTAATATTTTCCAGTATATAAAGAAAAGAGGAGTGGGAATCCTGGGGCATGGTGGGGGATCTGTAGCAAGCTACAATTTGGATTGCAGTTTTGCCCATAGTTAGTTGCACTTGGATAACCTTGGATGCATTATGCTGAGCAACTAGCCTGGAGGTGTGCAGATCCTTAATGAATACGGACACACCTCCGCCTTTGATGTTCAGGTCCAGGTTAGGTGGCCGAAAAGTGTGGTATGAGTTATAGCCTAGTAATGCAGGGGTGCTCTCTGGAGCCTTGAACCAGGTCTCAGTCACTGCACAGATATCAATGTTCTCCATTTTAAGGAGTGCCTCGAAGGAGTGCATTTTGAGATTTAGACTTCTAGCATTGAGTAACATTACCCTCAGTTTTTGCTTGCCTGTTCCTGTTATGGTGGTGAATTTGTCATTTGAACCTTTGCCTAAAAAAGGCACTATAGGGGCAGTTATTTCATCCCATTTCATATCCTGTACCTTTAAACTTCTTATTTCCTCTATCCATTTCGCATCTTTGTTATGTTCCATAGGATCTTCACAGATACTTCTCCAAAATGTATCTACTGCCTCTTTTTTGGCAGTCTTTCAATTCTTTTTACCTTATTTCCAAATTCTCTATAGAGCTTTTTTGGGACATCAGTAAACTGATTATTTTGCACTTTTCCCTTATGTTTATCTGTATCTTCTAAGTTTTTCTGCCTGTGCTGAAATTTTTAGTTTGCTATTTGCGATAGTGCATGATAGATCCTGGTCTGTTCTAATACTGTGCATTGCTTTAATCACATCTATCTTTCTTAGTATTTTTGTTGATCTATTCCCTCTTCTATAATCTTTTAACAGTGACACTTCTTGTCTTAATTGCTTTATAGTTTTCTCTATTCGATACTTCCATGATGGTATTCAATTTCTTTCCTTCCTTTCCCTCACTACCCTGTGATCTTGTGGTAGAACTTTATCAGTTATTAATTTAGCAGCACAGTAGTATATACTGTTTATGTCTGTTATAGCACATGGATCTCTATGAACAGTCCTAATTACTGCATTCATTTGTTTTATCAGACTTCTTACTTTTTGGGTTTTATTGACCTTCTACAGTCTATTTCTCTCATTGATCTTAATATATCTATCCATGTCCATTAAATGAAGCAACTCTTCTCTTAGCTCATTTTCTTCCAAACTGAGGGCACATCCCTTGTTTTCTGTTTCCTATGGAAATTCTATAAAAAGTTCTATAGCATCTTCCTGTGGCACATTCTCTTCAATCTCATCCTGTGTCATTTGTTGCTCTGTCATATGGGAACTCACTGGCCTATTACTCCTCAAAATTGACTGCATCAGAATTTTCATGGTTTCCTGTTCCTTTCCTTGCTGTCTAGCTTCAAGTGAATGTTTATACTGGTTTCTTGTGGAAGGCTCTAAAATATCTTGATATAGCACCTGACCAATTGCTTCCTGTTCCACTGGTTTCCCCTGAATTTGGATATCCATTGCTCTATCTTTTTGTGGTGCTTTCTGCATTTGATTTTCTACACTGAATCCTTCTCTTTGCAGCTGATCCATAACCTCAATTTCTATTTCTTTGACTTCTCCATTACTAATCTCTTTCTCTACTTTTCCTCTTAGTCTTCTTATTTTTTGTATTGTAAAGTTTTCCATATCCAGATTCCTTTGCCTGTACTTCGCTTCAAATATTTTTGTTCTTTTTGTATTGGTTAGTTTTGCTTTCTCATTTGCATAAATATTATACCATATTAAATCTCTTTTCCTTTCCCATGTCCATATTTCTTATTCACATGTCTTCTGACCTTCTTGCTTTTCCTTATTCTGGGGATTCACTCCATCATGCTGTGATGTAGTCTGTGTTATACCTTCTACATTAAATCCTTCACTTTGCAGGCACTTCATAACTTCAACTTCTATTTTTGTAACTTCTGCTTTACTAATCTTCTTTTCTACATTACATCTTTGTGATATTAATTTTTTTTTATTGTGAAATTTTCCATATCTGGATGCCTTTGCCTGTATTTCTCTTCGAATATCTTTGAGACTGCCTTCTCTATATTAGTTAACTTGACTTTTTCCTTTGCATAAATATTGCACCATATCAAATCTCTCTTTCTTTCCCATGTCCATATTTCTTTTTTATATTTTTCAAATATCTCCAGGTTGTGTTGTTTATATTTTCGCACTTCCTCAGATGCTTCTTTTTCCAAACAGATCATAGTTTCTTGATCTATATATTGTTTTTCAAAAAATCTTCTGTATTAATGAAAGCAATTTTTTATTTGAAGCTTCTGACAGTTTTTACTGTGGAAGTATTTTTCTTTCCTCTAATTTCTCTCTTAATCATTTTGTATATCTTGTGTCTGGAAATTCTAGGCTTTTTACATAATAGTAACAATACATAATTTCCTTCTTATCCTCAATAGTCTAGTCTATTATCTTTATGGCTCTTCTTTGGCCAATCAATTTTTGTGGACTGCTACTTCCTACTACAACAGGGGGGGCCATTCTATCCCTGGGACTGGCCTGACCCATTGTAGGAATGTTTCAATATTTTGAGGATTCTACACTGTCATTTTTTCCATTTACGGCACAAGTGCACCTACCAGGCTTGGGCACTTTTTTATCTTGGGTTTTGTGCACCCAGCTATCTTTTTTTGTTTTTGACTTACTTCTGTCCATGATATCTTCTTCTTCTTTCGGCTTTTCCCGGTTAGGGATTGCCACAGCGGATCACCTGTCCACTCATGATTGGCGTGGAGTTTTGCAGTGTCGAGTTGCCAGCCTGGCGCCCAACCTTCCACAGAAGACACACACACACACACACACACACACACACAGACAGACACACACACACACACACACACACACACACACACACACACACACACACACACACACACACACACACACGCACTGGCATCTAGGGCCAATTTAGAGTGTCCAATCCACCTACAGCATGTCTTTGGGATGTGGGTGGAAACCGCAGCACCCGGAGGAGACCCACGCGACCACAGGGAGGACATGCAGACTTCACACAGAAGGCACCCCAGCCAAGGATCGAACCAGAGAACCTCTTGCTGTGAGCTGGAAATGCTAAACGCTGCACCACTGTGGCCGTCCACTTCTGTCCATGATATATGCTATATAAATACAGTCTATATATCAGTGTCACCTTGGTGAGATTTTATGAAAAACAGGGTCCACCTCGTGAAGGTACTCACCAAGACTTGAGGATTAATTCAATTTCAGCACTACTACTCTCCTTTGCTTGCTGACTTTTCATCTCTCCATTACGACCACTAGTCCCCTCTGTGTAGTCTTCCTTATAGGTTCATAGGTTTATACTAGGCTATCTGCCCTAAGGCATTTATAAGCCTAGCCCAAAGTTTTGTGGCTTACGCCACCCCTTATATGAAAAAATACTGTGCCCATTAGTTTCTTGTGCCTCTGTCCAGCAGTGACACAGAGATGATTCCCGGGGTAAACCTACGATCTCCCATCCACAAGTCAAGATTTCTCTTGAACAGAGCCAGCAAGGTGCTCTGCCTCACATGGACCAGGATTTTATTCCACAGCATAGGGAGTCTCTGAGTGATAAATCTATCCCTCCAGCACGTCCTATTTATATCCGTGCTAAGGTTTAAGTCGCTTGCTCTAGTGGTTTTCGTGGATTTGGATTTTTTGAGGTGGAGCATGTCCATTAATTCCGGGTTGGACATGGCCTTGTATGTCAGGCACATGTCACCTCTGAGCAAACGGTATGCAACTGAATAGAGCTGGAGTTTCTTCAATCTGGCAGCACATGACAGATTTTGGAGTCCCTTTATCCTTTTGGTGAGGAACTTTGGGGTCTCTCCAATGGCTGCAGATGTCGGGTGAGATACATCCCGAATGGGGCATTGCACTCGATCATTGGTCTGATAAGTGAAGAGTACAGGGGAACAATGACCTCACTAGATCGATGTGAATCCCTTCATGATCAGGTGGGCAATGTAGAAGGTCTTTCTAACCACTTTAGCAACGTGAGTGTCAAAAGAAAGGCCACTGTCAACCTGGGTCCCCAGGTCCCTGATAACCTCTTCTGTGCTTAGTGGATTGCCACCTATATAGTAGCTTGGGGTTACCTTGTTTTTCCCGAAGGGTATGACTATACATTTTTTGGCGTTTAACTTCAGGCCATGGCTCTGGCACCAGCTATCTGTTTCCGTGAGTCCCTTCTGAAGGATATCCGTGTCCGATGCACTTTCCACTATGGCGCCAGTTTGCAGTCGTCTGCAAACTTTGTCAGCCAAAGTCCTCCCATGTTGGCCTGTACTTCTGAGAAGTAGATGCCGAACAATAGGGGGCCAAGGACCGATCCCTGTGGGACACCACTTGTGACCAGCTTGGAGTCTGACATAGTGCCAGCAACTCTAACCCTGTGGGTTCTGTCCTTAAGCCAGTTTGCAACCCATCTTGTGACATATGGGTTTACATTTAAGCTGGTAAGTTTTTCTACAATACACGAGTGGGGTATTGTGTCGAAAGCCTTTGCAAGGTCAAGGTAGGCTGTATGGACTGCCTTTCCCTCATCAATGGCCTTGGTGACTGTTTCGAAGAAGTCGACCAAGTTCAAAAGGCATGATCTGCCCTTGGCCAAACTGGGTCGGGTCCAATGTCTGCAAGTCCCTATATCTTTGTTTATGAGCTCCATTATGATCCTCTCCATAGCTTTGCAGTCTAGACTTGCTAAGCTTATGTGGCGGTAATTACCAGGGTCTGTAGAGGCACTGCCTTTGTGGAGTGGGACCACAGTTGCCGTACGCCACTCCTTGGGCACATATCCTGTGGTAAGGCTGAGATTAAACAGCTCCCTTATGTGCGGGTTTAATTCCTCATTTAGCTCGTGTAGCACACAGCCCGGGACACCATCCGGTCCCATTGATGCTGTGTTTTAGCTTTAGAGAGAGCAGCTTTCACCTGCGCATTTGAGATGTCTGGGAGGCTACACTCCACTGGGATAGTTATCTCTCCTTTAGGGGGGTGAAGTTTGCACTGAACCTGTCTGCCAGTATGTTGGCAATGTCTGTGGGTTCAGTGATTTTTGTATCATTTTGGACTAATTCTGAGCATATCTGGGAGTTTCCACCCAGGTTCCTAACATAGCTGAAAAAGGCCTTATGATTGTCCTTTGAATCCATGGCAATTTTTCTCTCAAAATTGGCCTTAGTTGATTTTATGAGTGCTCGTATTTTTTTACTAATAATGATCAGGGGTGACTTCCCTTTTATGGATTTTGTTCTGTCATGTAATAAGTTTCTCCTCTTATTGTAAAGTTTGTTAATGGCTGGGGTCCACCAGACTGGATGTTTGCCCTTTGTGGAAAGAGTCTTGGTTTTATTTGGGATTGCCTGATCCATGCAGTCCTGGAGGTGTTCATAGAAGGCATTTGTAAGGTCTTCCGCAGCTTGGGTTGTGGTTTCCACTGGCTCAGGGGCCTTGAAGGATACCACACCAGTTTTGAGTAGTGTGAAGTTTGCTTTAGAGAAGTTCTTCACTGTGGTCTTTTTTGTTTGGGGTGGGGGCAGGATGTGGATTTCCAGTGAGATTAGTTTATGATCAGATCTCACCAATGAGGGATATACTTCTGGTGTGGAGCATTTTGTCCCCATGTTTGTGATAATGAGATCTAGTATATGTTCTCCTCTCGTGGGAACAGTGACTAGCTGTTCCATGGCATTTGAATTTATGAACTCCAGGAACCATTGGGCTAGAAAGTTAGGGCTTGAGTAATGTTCCCAGTCTATATTCGGGTAGTTGAAGTCACCCAATATCATGGTGTTTGGAGATACATTTATACCCTCCAGTGTCTTCAGGAAGGCTGTGTGGGGTTCCTGAGTTTGAGAGGGTGGCCTGTAGCATGCTACAATTTGTAGAGCAGTTTTGTCTATGGTTAGTTGCACCTGGATGGTTTCCGAAGCTTGCGTTGCCACCAACCTGGAGGTGTGGGTATCCTTTATGAATATGGATACACCCCCTCCTTTTGTGGTGTGGTCCGGGTTTTGGGGCCGGAACGCATGATATGAGGTAAAACCTAATAGTGCCGGGGTGCTCTCAGGAGCCTTGAACCAGGTTTAAGTTACAGCACAGACATCTATGTTCTCCATACTGAGAAGGGCCTCGAGTGCGTGCATTTTGAGATTTAGACTTCTGGCATTGAGCAGCATTACCCTCAGTTTCTTCCCATTTTTGTTTTCTAGGGTGGTAGGTTTAGAATTTGAGCCTTGCCTAAAAAAGGCGCTATGGGGGTGGCAAGAGCCTTAGCCAATATCCGGAATCCCAGGGGTGACAGGTGCAAGCCGTCCCTTAGCGTGGCTTGTCAAGCATGTCATCCCAGGCAGACAGACACTGGATCCCCTTTGAATGACACCAGACATTAAGCCAATTGTTAAAGCTGATCATCTTGTCTCTATATTGTGGCATCATTCTTGGTGAAGGAAGGATACTGCTCAGGGTCAGGGTTATACCTGCCTGGGCTACATAATCAGAGAACTCCTCTATGTCTCTTTTCATGTAGTCTAGGGAGGTACATCTCAGGTCATTCACACCAGCATGGACAATGACTGTGTCATATTTGTACTTGCCGTGGAGTGACCCGAGTGCTTGTGTTATGTGGCGGATTCTAGCGCCCAAATAGGCAGCTTACTGTGACCCTCTCCTTGTTCAGCCTGGTGAGTGGGACGTCAGTGTGTCTGACTATGGAGTCACCTATGACAAGTATGTTTGGTGTTGTATTTTGCCTTAAGGGCTGTGACTGCTTTGCACACTGATTTTGTGGTTTATGTGTTGCTTGTGGGGTGTCTTGAGGTAGCAGTTGTTTGGGTGTCTGCTTTGGAGGCCTTTGCTGTTTAGGTAAATTTTTACTCAGTGCCTCCGAGTATGTCTTTGTGTGTTTATGTGTTTGATTCAGTGGTGTGGTAGCATTATGTGAGGCTGGTTTTGTGGTGTGTGTAGTTGCCTTCTCCTCCTGTCTGGTCTTGCCAGTCCTGAGTTGAGAGAGCTCAGCCTCCAGTTTGGCTAAATAGCTGCATCTCTCGCAAGTATTTGTGTTATGTGGGAGGAGGAGAGGGTTGTCTGTGTACATGAGGCAGTTATAACATTGCCTCGATTCCCAGATTCACCAGCTGGACCGGAGAGGAGATTGACAACTGACCTTTGGACATGCTAGAATAATATTGGGAATTCCTTAATAATTGAAAACAAGGGCCAGTGGGGAGTGAGGGTGTAGTGCTTTTAATTTTTAGTGCTGACTTATATAATTGCTTTAGTGAGCAAGTGCCAGGTAACTTGAGTGCAATGTGTTACAAGTAACTAAATGCAAAAATGACAAACAGTAACTTTCTTTCAAGTGAAACAATGAAATAAGTACAGTAAGCAATGCAGATATCACTAGTGATCCACAGAAGCGCTGAGAAGCCGCGTATTAGGTGGAATTAGTGTTCTATTGTGTCTCTAAAGGATTTTGCTGGATTTTCCACTTCCCTCCCACATCCCAAGGACAGGAATTTGGTGAACTGGTGAGGCTCTGAATGGCCCATGGGTATAGATGTGGTGCAGGAGTGAATGCACATCTTGCAGTGGACTGGCTCCCTGTCCAAGACTTGATTTGAAATTAAATTGCCTTATGCCCACCACATGATCATAAGCAGGTACTAGGCTATTGGCCCAAGGGCCTAAGTAAGCCTAGCCAACAAGGTTCCCTGGCTTATGCCACCCAAGCAAGTCATTTTCCTGTGCCCCTGTCGAGCAGAGCCACAGAAGTGATCCCCGGGGTGTATTTCCTATTTCCCATCCACTCATCAAGATTCTCCTTGAAGAGTGTTAATGAGAAACTTTGCTTGACATAGATGGGTAGCTTGTTTGAGAGTATGGGAAGTCTCTGGGACAGGAATCTAGCCCTCCAGCATGTTGTGTTTATTGCGGTGACAAGGTTTAGGTCCCTAGAGCATGTAGCTCTGAGGGCTTGTGATTTCTTTAGGTGTAGCATATCCAACAGCTCTGAGTTTGACATAACTTTATATGTTAGGCAGAGATCACCTCGGAGTAGGCGATATGCTACGGAGTAAAGCTGAAGTTTTTTGAGACAGTCAGTGTAGGGCAACTGTTTGAGGCTAGTAATCCTCTTTGTGAGGTACTTTTGTGGCCTTTCCAGCTACTGCAGATGTCTTGTGAGGTACATTCCAAAAGGGACGTTGTACTCTATAATGGGTCTAATGAGTGTTGAGTAGAGGGGAACAATGACCACTTTTTTCCTGGATGAGGACCATTTTGTGATGAGGTATGCCACATAGAAGTATTTCCTGACTACTGTGGTGATGTGATTATCAAAGGAGAGACTACTGTCCACCTGGGTCTCAAGGTCTGTTATCACACATTCAGCGTGAAGTAGACTGCTGCCTATGTGGTAGTTCATGGGTACAGAGATTTTACCAAAGAGGATGACAATGCACTTTTTAACATTGGGCTTGAGGCCATGGCTCTGACACCAGGCATCTGTCTCAGTGAGGCCCTTCTGTAGGATGTCCACATCAATTGGGGACTCGACTATGGCTCCTAGTTTGCAGTCATCTGTGAACTTTGTTAGCCAAAGGCTTTCATTGTTAGCCTGTATTTCACAGACGTAGATACCAAACAGGAGAGGTCCCAGGACTGAACCCTCTGATACTCCACTTGTCACTGGTTTGAAGTCAGATTTGGAGTCTGCAAGTTTTACAGTGTGGACTCTGTCAGTGAGCCAGTTGGCAGCCCATCCTGTGACATAGGGATTTATACCTAGTTTAGTGAGTTTAGCTATAATCCCAGAATGGGGGATGGTATCGAAAGCCCTGGCAAGGTCAAGATAGGCTGTGCAAACCAACTTCCCTCCTCTACGGCTTTGGTGACTGCCTCAGAGAAGTCGATCAGGTTCAGGAGGCATGATCTGCCTTTCACAAACCTGAACTGGGTGGAGTCCAGAGTTTGGAGGTTACCAATGTCTTTGTTTATGAGTTCCATGATGATACATTCCATGGCCTTACAGACCAGGCTCATCAAGTTAATAGGGTGATAGTTCCCGGGATCAGTGGTGGCTCCCCCTTTGTGGAGTGGGATAACTGTTGCTATGCACTATTCAGTGGGCACAAAGTCTGATGTGAGGCCATGAGTGAACATGGTGCTTAGGTGGGGTGCCAGTTCGTTCTGAACTTCGTGTAAAACGAAGCCTGGGATGTTGTCCGGTCCCATGGATGCTGTGTTTTTTGGATTTAAAGAGTGCAGCTTTTACCTGTGTAGTTGTGATTACAGGGACTCTGCATTCTTCCTGTATAGATATGAACCCTTTAGGGAATGGGGGGGTAAAGTTAGCACTGAACCTATCTGCCAGGATGTTGGCAATATCAGTTGGTTCTGTAATTTTTGTGCCGTTGTGCTGTAACTCAGAGCAGATCTGGGTGTTGCTATTGAGATTCTTGACATAGCTATAGAATGCTTTGTGATTTTCCCTAGAATCAGTGGTGATTTTGTTTTCGTAGCTAGCTTTGAAGGATCTTATAAGGGATCTCAGCTTCTTACTGAGGCTGACCAGGGAGCTCCTCCACTCAAGGGATTTTACTCTCTTTTGCAACAGTTTCTTCATTCTATTGTAGAGTTTGTTTATGGCAGGGGACCACCAGATTAGCTTCCTTTATTTGGAGGATAGTGTCTTGGTTCTGTTTGGGATAGCACGATCCATACACTCGTGTAAGTGCTTATAGAGTGCATTTGTGTAGGATTCAGCAGTCGTTAACTGTATTGTCCGTCTGCATGGGCGTCATGAAGTTTGCCGGTTCTGTCTTAAGAAGCCCGAAGTTGGCATTGGAGAAATTTTGGCCTTTATTTCCTTAATGGGAGGTGGAGGCGGGATGTGGATCAGGGTGTAGTCCAACTTTCTTTCAATTGTTTCTGTATAATGTAAAGCAGCTTTGTTGCCTGACAGCAAGAAGTCCCCCTGTTTGATTCTTGGCTGGGATGTCTTCTGTGTGGAGTCTGCCTGTCCTCCCTGCATCTGCATGGGTTCCCTCACACCTTCCAAAGGCATGCAATAGGTGGACTGCACACGCCAAATTGGCCATAGGAGTGAGTGCGGTGTGGAAGAACTACCACTGCAGGACTAACCACCCCGCAGTGTAATCCTTGGCTCTAGATGATTGTCACTGTTGAAGTGACACCCCGACCCCATGTGCAAAAATGGGAAAAAGGGGTTGTGGATAGAATGTATAGCGGCTACCTGAGAACATAGGAAATGCATTCTGTGAGAAACAGAAAAAAAATGACAATGCAGTGGACCAGTCTTAACATTATAAACGCATCATATACTGTCGTTGTACCTCATTTTCTACTTTACATTCACAGTGATGCACCACAATCACATTTTAATTTAATAAAGAAATTAGTGACACTTCAAGCGTTCACGTCCCAGCGCATGTTCAGTAGGCCTCTCAACCTTCTAACTCCAAAATGTAGAAATCTAGTTTTCATAAAGGGAGTAAATGAACAAAGTGTGGAACATCTACTTGACTTAAAACCAATTTTCAATCAGGAAGCTACCAGCATGGTTAAAACTATCTTATAAACTTAGCAAATGGTCGTTTGACTAATTTATATGACCTAGTATTATTTACTGGCATAGTTAAAACGTGCTATTTCATACTTATGAAACGTTATTTTGATAATTTAATATAATCAGTATTATTTACCACGGAAGCTCTTAACAGTCTCTGAACGAGGTATACCTTAAGAAATGTAATGGGGACGCGTAGTTGACTTTTACAGTGGGTGGGTGCATACTCACAGGTAACAGCGTGTCTCACTCACCATTGTCCTCCGGCAGCTAGGGTTGCCACCTTTTCAATTGCCCAAAGTGGGACATTTTTGATACAAATGTCAGATTTTGCAGGTTGAAACATACCCACGGCCAGTACAAAAGACTGAACTTCACTTTTTTGCCTAAATAAAAGCTTATTTTGGAGTATTTCAGTTGCTTACTCTGTTTCTTATAACATTTAGGTGTTCAGACACAGAATAACTGTTTTATGCAGCTATTATATAAAATATAGGAAATCATGTTGCCCTAAAATCTCAGGACATTTGCCATTTTTACAATTTTTTTGCAGGACACAACTGCGCAAAGAGGGACAGGTGGTAACCTTACCAGCAGCCCTAAGAAAAAATAAAGTGCTCACACAGAATACAAACTGACTTGCCAAAGTAAAATACCAGACACCTAACCCAGAACAGACTACAATACTATTCACAATCTCTAATGTACTTTACTCTCCGCAACATGAAGTTCTAAAGACGGAAACTTTCAAGTATCAGACTATTTTTACTGATGCACACAGGATGTGCATGGGCAGTAACTTTCCCCCGTGTTTACAAGAGACGACGTGGGTACTTTCATTACAGCTTCATAGTCTTGTGTTTTAGAAAGCAATTCGAGGTAAACTTTGGAATTGAAATCTTATGTATTGAATTGTATTAATGTTTATTGTTTAATGAATTAGAAGTGATAACTAACATGTTAGCATTTTGATCTTGAGTTTAAGTATATTATATAAATCAGCTTATGTGCTGCAAAAGTATTTGTTTATTTATTACTTGCCGTTGTCCTGCAGTTGCACTATAATCGGATGTTATTTTGTTTCTAACTTGGTAAGCGTATAGCGCATTCAATCTCTGTAAGGAATTAAAGCTTGTCCGTATCATATATATATATATATATATATATATATATATATATATATATATATATATAGTTTATAATAACGCCTAATAATATGTAAATAGAAGAAACGCATTGGAAACAAACCAAAAGTATTAAAAGCAAATTCTTTATTTGTACAGTTTAAAATTGTACATACTGCCGCCTCAGCTATAATGCGAGAAGCAACTTTTTGTATTGTTCAGGAATTAAGACCTAAGAGATACCGTAGCAGGTATTTAATTGGTGAACTACAGTGCTTTGGTCTACAGTGTTAAATGTGCCAGAAAATTTACAGGAGGACTAGCACATAATGGTACCACTGCTGTCTAGTTATTACGAGGTTGTTCACTAATTGAACAAAAGCAGGCTGAATACTATACCTCCTATCAAAGGGATCCACGACCTGTTCCACACTAGGGTCCATCTTAAACCCCATACCGTGCAAACGGAAGGTTGGATCGGGTGGTAGTGGCTAAGGATGGGAATAACTAAAGACATTCTTGAAAGCCAAAAGGGAGGGAGTGAAGGAAGGACGTGGTAACTCTCAGAAAATAAACCAAGGTTTGAAAAAAATCAGTGGACCAAGGACATTAAGATTGTCCAGAATCAGCCCTGCAGGACGAGGATACAGCCCCCCCTAGTTGGGGCATATACTAGAGGTGAGAGTCCAGAGCTCATTGTAATCAAGTATGACAAACATTGTCCAAGAATAAGAGGAGTAGGTTGAGATGCCAGTAATTTCCATGGGGTCTGATAGTGGCAGTCTTGTCAGCAAAGAAAAGAGCAGTTTAGTTACACTGAGATATAGATATGTCTCTCTTAGTGGTTACACAAAAAAACACTACTGGATAGTTGGTCTGCTGCACAGAACTGTTCCCTTTTAGTGTGCTCCAACTTGTTACCTCAGTGTAGGAAACAAAATGGCATTGTCAAACTAAAATGCTGAGCAAACATGATTTGGTAAAAAGAATCAAAAGAGTACAGCGACCCATTAAAGTCACTAACCAAGGCATCCAGAGAGATGGAGAATAAATAAGAGTGTAGATGAAAGGGTATAATAAGTAATTTAATTAGTGGGTCTAGTCCCATTCATTTCAAGATCATGGGGACTGTGATGCAGGAGCTCTAGGCCAGAGGAAGTGGTTTCACTGTGAGACTGGCTTCACCACCATGTATGTTGTCTTTGCATTCAGGAGTAAGATCATGTTAAGAGTGTGACTCAGTCTTCTGAATTGTAGATGTGAACTTTGCAAATTTAACCAGGGATTTAATTTTTTTTCTAAATGTAAGGGTTATGTCATCAAGTTTTTGTTTAAATTGATTTTTATTGCAATCAGTTCTTGATTCCTGAAGAACTTTCTAGCAGTGTGTTGTTAAGTTTTATAAGTTTTACAGCTTTAGTACATCTCAAGTTTTGTGCCGCTGTATGGTTTACTGTCTGTTTATGTTCAGGCATTATGTGTAGGTGAGTCATTCGTGGTGGAAAAGTAAAATTTGAATTTCTTTTTTTTCAGCTGTAGTTGAGTGTGAATTAAGGTTTTGTGTATCCTCAACAGCTAAGGTTGCTAGCTCCTTTGGCATATAGGTATAACATTCTGTCTACAACCCAGGCAACCAGAGTTTGGCTAGTGGCTCAGGCACCTGGTATAATTGGCATGTAGAGTGCATCGTAGTCTTCACAGTACAATTCATGGTGTAAACAAGGGATCCCATAGAGCCAGTTGAACTCATCATACAAAGATTTGGCACTGTAACAAAAAAAAAAAACATAAGTAAATAAAAATATTGCATCGCTATCACTTGGATGTCATCAAGCCTGAGCAAGGGCATTAGGACTTAAATGAAGAACCTCATTCAGCCTCAGTGATTGACATTGCTTCAGTTTGCTTAATTCTAACCATCAGTGAAAAGAGGAGCCATGGGGCTCTTGCCAGTAGAGAATGAATGGGCTAATGTACCAGTCAGAGCAATCTGAGGGGGGAAAAAAGGAAAGAAAAAATTGGATGAGTGAGACTTTTCCATCTTGAGTTAAACTGTTCTCAACAGAAAGGAAGATTTTTTTAATTATTTTATTGGATCATAGTGTAGTAGTCTAACTTGCCTGTCTTGTAGCCCTTTGATAGTACTAATTTCATTGTTTGTTTGAGGTTTTGTGATTTTTTTTTGTCTCTTTTTGCTTTGCTACCATTTGGTCACATACAGCCTTGTGATTTTTTTTTTTTTTTTTGTCTTGCTACCATTTGGTCACATACAGCCTTTTAAACTCTTTGAATTTTATTGCATTTGACTCTTATTTGCCTGACAGTGCATAGCTATGTCAAGTGTATTTTATAAGTAAAGTGTGCTAGTGTGTCAGTGATATGCAGGAGATCCCTTATGTAGAGTTAGTCAATATTCTTTAAAATTTGTGCTTTGCCGAACAGTGGGTTGTCTTTCAACCTTTTTATATTATAGCTATAGGACAGCTGATTTTTCATACAGTGATTTCCTAATGATTTAAATGACCACCTAATATCATCTGGGTGCCTGGTTACTTTCCAGTCCAGAATGTTTTCCTCAACCCAATTGTGTGTATATTCTGGTAATGAGGTTACTAGCTGTATAAAACCCAGAGGTATACCGTTACTGATAGCCAGTTGTTACTAGGATTCCAGTGAGTGTGGAAATCACAGAACAATAGAATTTCAGCTACTGAATATTCTGTATACCAACTGACTATGGAAGGTGTCACTTTTTAATGCAGGAATAGTTAGGCTTAATATAAGGAAAGCCAATATTTTTAACACGTTTATTAAATTATCAACCAAGGCATTAGCAAACCTACATCAGTGTAAAAGAAAACAAACCATCTTAACATATTTCCATATATTATATGTCACATATTCTTTTTTATAACTATTGTTAGTCCAGGATTACATAAATTGCTCGATTCCTGCCTTATAAACCTCACTCCTGCACAATTTCTATTTTATTTCTCTGTAATTTGTTCCTTCCCTTTTCTAAAGATCCTACTTTCATTTCTTTTTCATTTTTGTTAAATATTCAGTCCTTCAGATATATGTGTTTAGACTTTGATTTCCATTGTCTTGTGATGGCTTTTTTGGTTGCCACCAGAATTAAATTTAACAAAGCCTTATTATTGATAGGCAGTTCAGATCCTATGTTCCAGACATTTGCTCACCCAGTATTTCTGAAAGAGTACTCTGTAGGGAATTTTTAAAATCTGCCAACTGATTACACTCCCAAAACACGTTATCTCTTTCCTCCCCATCATACTTCCAATATTTGCCATCCACCTGGGGAAAAATTCTTTGAAGTATATTTGGGGTATAACAATACCTATACAGCACTGCCAAGCAAAAATCCTAAACCTTCTGGACTTTGCGTAGTTGAGAGCCATATATCTGCCCTCCATGGTTCCCTTGAAAATTGCTATCCAGACTCTCCCCAATCTTTTTCTAACCTCTTTTGGTTGATTCTTATACTTACTACTCTGCTGTATTTTATATATCCTACTAATTATCCCTTTTTAATTGTAGTTTCTGATCTGTTAGACTAAAAACTCTACCAGGGCAGGTCTTTCACTTAGGGTTAGTCTGTCCTTTTCTCTTTGCATATATTCTGATATCAACCCTGGTAGGGAAGGCAGTTTCTAGCCTGCATTCCAAATGTCTTCTTGGCGCCATCCCACTCTTATCTTTCTCTCTCTAGTTATTTACTACCAAAACCTTGGTTCCTTTTCTTTGCTAGGTTGCTCCCAGTAAATTCCAGCCCATTCTTGCCTATTTTCTGCACACCTGCTTGTAGTCATCCTTATTTGCAAAATCTCACTCATCCATTCTTGTGTTGGCTTAGTTCATACTTCTCAACTGTCCAGATTTTTGCTTCATATTTTTGGGGTATTCCTCATAAAAATTATTTTTCTCTGGCAAACCACTGAAGATTGGGAGTCATTAAATAATGACATACATTTGAGTTTCAGACTACATATCTTTCAGAAAATGCATGCTAACACAAATCGTATTACTTCAGTGATTTTCTAAGTTTATAAGTGTAATATTTAAAATCGGTCCCTATTTGAGGCCTTTGTCTTCCCATAATTTTAGACTTTGTCTAGATTTTCTATGGTAAAATATTGAGAGGTATGGCTTAGTTCTTAAAGTACTTTCTGTTCTGTATGACTGTTATAGTTCTCCTTAAGGATCATCTTCAAAATCCCACTCTCGTTATTTCTTGAATTTCACCCCTTGCTTCAGCGCCATCCCTTTCTACTTTGAATTATAACCTTCTGGTTGTGTTATGTATATGAGCCTTAGGTGTGTAGCTTTAAAGTGTCCCTTTAAATGAGGTAATCCTAAACCACCTTCATCTAAACCGACTGTAAATGGAATACTGAATTTTGTAAAGAAGATAAAAAAAACTAGAGATTGTATGTTTGGAAAAGAAGGAGCAAATTACACAGAAATAAACTGAATTTGTGGTAACAGTACATGCAGAATAATGTTGAGGAGGAAGGATGATGCTTAAACACCAAGCGTCTCACTTACTTCTTATCTTACAGTGAGTTTTCTTATCACTAATCTCTAGCTGCCTCCGTTAATTACATTCTACCCACTAATGTTATATGGCATTCTCTTACTCATTTCTCCTAACAATCTACTTCCTATCCATTCTTTTCCTTTACTCAGATCGAGCATGCTTTGCTCTGTTATTTTTCTTCCTAGCTTTTCTCCCTCCTGTTCTACCAACACATCTGTACATATATGCTATGACTCAGCGTTTTGATTCTTCATTTCGCTATCTTTGAACTAGAAAAGATATTCTGGAGTAACCTTGAATTAGGCCACATCTAGTATGTTCTTTTCTGCTGTGGGGTGGTTCATGCACTGTTTTTCTTATAACAGATTTATAATAAAACTAACTGTTTGTTGTACAGCTGCAATATCAGTCATTTCAGTCATCTAACACAACTTCCTAGCCATTTCTAATTTCTCCATACATAGACCTCTATCATAGTTATTAACAAACTGGGCATGTGAATCATCAAAAATAAATCTAACTTGCTGGATTGATTACTTGATGCTCACAAAGCTACCGTGTCTGATTTTGAATTATATTTAAAACCATGCCATTCTGTCTTCTTTTATTACCATAAACTGTCATGTTTTCAAGAATGGAAAGCCAAACAAAATAATTGTAGATGGAGCCATTTACATTCTGAATTAAAAATTTAGAGAATGACTTTCCTCAAATGCGTTTTCCTATTGCAAAGTAATTTTCCTTCTTCTTTATTATAAAATGTCAGGTATACAATAATTTTTGATGCAAGTATTCTCCATCTCTCTTTTTGTATGTTATTCTGCAGTCTCTGACCACCATACAGGTTTCTGTAACATCCTGTATTATTTTTTCTGGTATTTGCCATGACATCACTAAAACCTTTTTGGCTGAATTAGTCATTTACTGAGCCATGGGTTGCATGTCTAAGGCACTAGCCTTAATAATACTTAAATGGGCTAGTATTATTCTTTAAAAGCTTGAAATTCAATTGAAGTATGACCTCTTAATTATAAATGACCACTCTGGATTATATGAAGAGAGACATGATTGAGCTCATTGAATGTGCGTCCCAGGCAAGTATGTTCCTAACTTTAAGCAGCATCCTGCCATCACCCAGAATGATACTGCAATGCAAACAGAAAATGATTGACTTTGTCTTACGTTTCTGGTGTCATTCCAAGGGGATCCAGTACCTGGCAGTCTGGGAGGACATGATTGACAGACCACAATGCTTTGCCTGAGATGGCCATCCTCTGTCCCCCCTGGGCTTTAGGATTCTGGCAAAGGCTCTTGCCTCCCCCATGGGGCCTTTTTTTAGGCAAAGTCTTGAGCACAAAATTACCAACATGAAAAATTCTTATAAATGAAATTTGTCATGCTGCTAAATGTTAGGAGTCTTAGCATAAAATTGCACTCATTGCAAGCATTCCTTGCCCTGGAGGATGCTGACATTTGTGCAGTCACTGAAACCTGGTTCAAAGCTGTGGAGAGCACCCCAGCCTTACCAGGTTACTCATCCTACCATACTTTCAGACCGCAAATGGAGGGCTACAAAGCCAAAGGAGGTGGAGTTTCAATATTTATCAAAGACATACACACCTCCAGGCTGGTCAAATGGTATGAAGCACAGGAGACCCTCCTTACAGTTGACTGTTGACAAAACACCTATTCAAATCATAGCTAGCTACAGACCCCCAACCATGACTCAGGATGCCCACTTCACTTATTCATCAGGATTCAACCTTCTACCCTGATAGAGTGGAAGACCTATTCTAGCCCAAACATGAATGCCCAGAGATTCCTCGACTTTGTCAGTGCTAATGCATTGGATCAGTCGGTCGACACCCGTATGAGAGGTAAATAAAACACAAAAAAAAAAAAATGCTCAAAAATAATACTTCAGGTTGCAGGAAATAAAAACGAATCCCAGTCGAGAATCAAAGATAAATTTTTAATTTATAACAATTGTGAATGTTAAAAAAACAGTACTTCAAGCGTTTTCGTCTATGCTTATTCAGAGACTTTTTCAAGATAAAGTAAACTTTGCTTAAACACATCTTAAATAGAATCAGCATAATTTCCCAAATATTCTGGACCTGGTCCTAACCAACATGAGTAGCCACTGTAGCACTCCTGATCACTTTTGGAGTCACTGTCTCCCCTGACCCCCCCCCCCCTGTCAGGGTGAAACAAATAAACTTTTCTACAATCTCCTCAGAGCAGGTATAAGCAGCTTCACAGCCACTATCCCTTCAGTTGGAACTAGCACTAATGTCCAACCCTATACCAAAAAACTGTATGAGCACCTGCATAGCAGTATGGACTCAGCCGTACCTCAAAGGATCAAATAAACTTCCTCAAGGAAGAGTAAACCTGTCTGGTGGACAGCAGCAGTAAATAAACTCTATAATAGAAGGAAAACATTGCTATCCAAAGCCAAGAAGGAGCAGGTTCCAAGTTGGAAGCAAACTCTCCTTTTCTGAACAAGCAAGTAAGGTCACTGGTGAAATCCTCTAAGACTAACTTCCAGTCCAGATTGGCCACATCCACCAAGGACAATCACAAGGCCTTCTTCACATATGTCCACAATCTCAAAGGCAACACCCAAATCTGCTCTCAGCTGGTGGTCAATAACACCACATACACAGATGCCATATATATATAGCCAACTTGCTGGCAGGCAGGTTCAGTGAAAACCTCACCCCCTGTCCCCCCATCAGTAAACCAGGACATCCCCAGCACCTGCCCCCTCCCCTCATCACCAGGGAGCAGATCCTTAATGACCTCTCAAAGGCAAAAGATAGTCTCCATGGGACCCGATAACATCCCTGGCTGTATCCTACATGAGCTGTCAGCTCCATTAGACACCCTCTTCAACCAAAGCCTGAGGATTGGCTTCATCCCAGCTGAATGGAGGACAGCCCACTGTCATCCCTGTACACAAAGGTGGAGTGTCTACTGACGCAGGCAATTATAGGCCTATCAGCCTAACTAGACTGATCTGCAAGGCCATGGAATGCATTATCATGGACCTTATAAAAAAGGACATTGGCAACCTTCAAACGCTTGACCCCACATAATTTGGTTTTGTCAAAGGGAGATCATGCCTTTTAAACGTAGTCGACTTCTTTGAAACAGTCACCAAAACCATGTACGAGGGGAAGATGGTGCACACCACGTACCTTGACCTAGCCAAAGTCTTTGATACTATTCTCCACTTGAGCATAATAGATAAACCCTCCCAGTTAGGCATCAACCCATATTTTACCAGATGGATAGCTAACTGGCTCACTGATAGAGCCCACTCAGTCAAAGTAGGGGAAGCCACCTCTAGTAATAGACCCATAACGAGTGGTGTACCCCATGGATAGGTCTTGGAGCCTCTACTGTTTGGGATATACTTTTCTGAGGTGCAAGCCAAAATGAGCGGTCTGTGGCTGGTCAGGTTTGCAGATGACTACAAGCTAGGCGCTGTGTAAAATTCCCGTAGTGATGTGAAAATCTTCCAAGAGGGCCTTACTCAAACTAATGACTGCTGCCAAAAGCTTGGCCTCAAGCCGAATGCCAAGAAATGCATCATTTTCCACTTTGGGGAAAAATGTCATCCCCACTAATTATCACATTAATAACGCACTAACCATGCAGTTAGTCGTAAGGGACTTGGGCACCCAGGTTGACAGCAACCTGACTTTTGACCACCACATTGCCGCCATTGTATGGAAGGTTTTCAACATGGCCCACTTCATAAATAAGGGGATTTCATCCAGGAACAAGGAGGTCATAACATCCCTGTACTCCTCCCTTATCAGACCCATTATTGAGTGCAATGCCCCATTCGGCATGTACCTTGCCAAGGACATGCAGCAGTTGGAGAGAGCACAGAGGTTCCTGACCAGGAAAATCCAGGGTCGCAAACACCTGTCCTATACAGATAGGCTAAAAGCCCTTTCCCTCTACTCAGTCTCGTACAGACTGCTCAGAGGTGACCTGTGTCTTGCATACAAGGCCATTTCAGACCCAGTCTTGATGGAGTTGCTGCATATCCATAAGACAAACTCCACTCACGCAACCCGCATGCAAGGCCTTAACCTGGTCTGTAACATTAATAGAACTTGTTTTCAGTATAGATTTGAGTCCCAAAGAATCCCCCCGTCTGTGGAATAGATTCCCTCTTCATGTCAAGCAGAGTACCTGTCTAGGCCTCTTTAAGAGAAACCTGGACGACTGGATGGGAAACAGAAAATATACCCCTGGGATCCCACCTGTGTCCCTGCTGGACAGGGGGAAAAAGGTGCTTACTTTGAGGGAATACGGGCAAAATTCTTGACTAGACTTGTAAGGGCCTCTGGGCCAGTAGCCTAGTATCATCCTGTGAATCTTATTCTACTGGAAGGATGAACTTATCCCACTTAGCTCTGGCTCTCTTCCAATCCCAGATAAAGTCCTTCAGTTCTTTATTAATTATTATCCACAACTTCTTGTCTGCTTTTTTTATCAAAACATGCCTGATCTGTATATAAAACCAAAGGGACTAAAACATTTTCATTGCTTGTACCTTACTGTCCATAAACAAGAGCCTCCAGGTTCTCAGTTTTTTTGTGTGTTTTATTTAGTCATTTCCCATATAGCCTTAGCTGCCTTAACAGAAGCCTTTGCAATCCGTATTCCTAAGTACTTCATCGTATCATGTCCCCATAAATATGGGTATTGCTCAGCTAATTCATGTGTGGGTACGTAATTTAGTGCCATAGCCTTTGTTTTATCCTCATTAGTTTTACATCCTGAAAAGTCTTGAAACTGTCTCAAAACTGATATGTCCTTTTCTGGATTTATCAGGTTCCTCTGAGACATAATGTATCAGAGAGGAGCTCTTCCACTGTAATTCTTGCCTCTGATCCTTCATGTGGTCTCCTTATTAACTTTATTGTAACAGAATGAAAATACTTCCGTTGCCCTAATCGTAACCCAGCTTACTCAGTTGAATGCTTTCTCTGCATCGATTCCCATCAACAACAGGGGTATTAGCTTCCGTTTTGCTTCCCTCTGGATCGTCATTGTTCTGTTGATGTCAGATTTTTAACTCCCCTCCACAAAACCACATTGATCCATATCTATCAATTTTGGCAACACCTTTGCCATTCTTTTTAGCTAGTGTAAACAAACATTTTATAATCGTGGTTTACAATTGAATTGGGTCTATATTAAGCTTGGTCTGATGGGTCTTTACATTCTTTAGGTGTTACAGTCACCACGGCTGTCTTCCAAGATGTTGCCATTTCCCCTTTTTTTAAAATACTGTTAAACAAAATCTTCCAGATCTTTACCACTTTTTCTTCCCTCCAAACTTCCAGAGTAATACCATCCATTCCTGAAAACTTTCCTGCAGATTAATTATATATTACCATTTTTCTCTCATCTCCTCCAGGGATATTTTAGACTTTAACCGTGAACCTTATCTACCTCTAATGTTGGCCTAATTAAGTCTTCCGTAAGTATTTCCATTTGTGCTCTTCCGTGATTTCCAAATTTCTCTTGCTTTATACAGGTCATCATAAAAAATTCTGAAATATCTGCAATCTCTCTCCTGAATCTCTGTTCATTTTTCTTGTTATAGGCTCTTGGCGATAACCCTTTATACTTTGTTGCCTAAGTCATTGTGCTAAATGTTTTTTTTTTTTCCTTTGGAGTTATCAAACATATCCCTCATTTTCTCTTTAGCACTCTGTAGTTGCACATCATCTTCTCCTGCTGAGAGATTCCCCGTATTATGCAATACTTTAACCTTTGTCAGCCTGTCTAATCATTCTTTTTACTTCTTAGTCATATCTTTTATTTCTACCCTATTTTTAAACTCCATTTTCATTTTATTCCACTCACTAGCTATAACTTCTGAAGAAATTTCTATCTTACTTTATTTGAGTTTTCTCCAGTTCCAATTCCTAAAATTCTTCTCTTTTTAACAGGAAGGTGGGTAAGCACCAGTGTCTTATTTTATTTCATTACCTTGCATTTTCATCTTCGATTTTGTTGGTGCTGATCTGAAATACAGTGGATATAAAAAGTGTACACACCCCTGTTAAAATGCCAGGTTTTTGTGATATAAAAAAAGAGACCACAATAAATAATTTCAAAACTTTTCCCACCTTTAATCTGACCTATAGCCTGTACAATTCAATTGAAAAACAAATCTGTTAGGGGAAAAACATAAAAAATAAAAAAGTACAATACGCTGATTAAGTGTGCACACCCTTAATTAATACTTTGTTGTGTGTGCACACCCTTAAACTAATGCTTTGTTGAAGCACCTTTTGATTTAATTACAGCATTCAGTGTTCTTGGGTACACACCTGCCATCAATTAAAGAGACTCTTATTAACCCCAAATAAAGTTCAACTGTCTTAGTAGGATTTTCCTGACATTTACTCAGTTGCCTGCTGCAGCAAAAGCCATGGTTCGCAGAGAGCTTACAAAGTATCAAAGGGATCTCATTGTTGAAAGGTATCGGTCAAGAAAAAGGTACAAAAAAATTTCCAGAGTATTGGATATACCATGGAACACAGTGAAGCCAGTCATCAAAAAGTGGAGAAAATATGGGACAACAGTGACGTTGCAAAGAATTGGACGTCCTTCCAAAATTGATGAAAAGACAAGATGAAAACTGGTTAGGGACGCTGCCAAGAGACTTACAGCAACACTGATGGAGCTGCAGGAACTTCTGACAAGTACTGGTTGTGTACTACATTTGACAACAATCTCTTGTATTCTCCATATGTCTGGACTATGGGATAGGGTTGCAAAACGGAAGCCTTTTCTTACACAGAAAAACATCCAGGCCCAGCTAAAATTTGCAAAACAATACATCCAGTCTTCTAAAAGCACATGTGAAAATGTTATGGTCTGATGAGACCAAGGTTGTTTCTGGCCACAATTCCAAAAGGTACGCTTGGTGCAAAAACAGTACTTTGCATCACCAAAAGAGCACCATCCCCATGGTGAAGCAATGGTGGTGGCAGTGTCATGCTTTGGAGTTACATTTCTTCAGCTGGAACTGGGGCTTTAGTCAAGGGGGAGGGAATTATGAACAGTTCCAAATACCAGTCACTTTTGGCCCAAAACCTTCAGGCATCTGCTAGAAGGCTGAAGAGGAATTTCACCTTTCAACGCGACATTGACCCCAAGCATACATCCAAATCAACAAAAGACTGGCTTCACCAGAAGAAAATTAGTTTTGCAATGGCTCAGCCAGAGCCCAGACCTAAATCCAATAGAAAATCTGTGGGGTGACCTGGGAGGGCTGTGCACAAGAGATGCCCTCATAATCTGACAGATTTGGAGTGCTTTTGCAAGGAAGAGTAGGCAGATAATGCCAAGTCAAGATGTGTCATGCCGATAAGACTCCTACACAAAAAGATGGAATGCTGTAATTAAATCAAAAGGTGCTTCAACAAAGTATTAGTTTAAGGGTGTGCACACTTATACAACCAGCGTATTCTACTTTTTTAATGTTATATATTTTTCCAATAACAGATTAGTTTGTTTTTCATTTGAATTGTACAGGTTATAGGTCACATTAAAGGTGGGAAAAATTTTTAAATGATTTATTTTGGTCTCATTTTTTATATCACAAAAACCTGGTATTTTAATAGGGGTGTGTACACTTTTTATATCCACTGTAGTTAGTGGATGCAAGTTAAAGGTATCAAATGCACAAGTTTCTGTGAAACTTCTATGTAGTCTAGCCCAGTTATTGCACCTTGGGGAATGATATTTAAGTATAGTAGGAGTTCTTACTACTGAATTTACTCCTATACCAAATATTTTCATAAGTTTCTTCAGAAATATACCCTTTCTTATTATATTTTCTCTTCTAGATCCGCATGATACATCCTAACTGTTTCAAATCAAGTTGTAGTCCCTACCTATAAGTAACATACCCTGCTGAAAACTGATTTTCTCCCCAAATTTTCTCAAGCTCCATAATAGCAGTTTTTGATGGAATATAAATGCATGCCAGCATAATCCTCCTCCCTTTTCAGTATCCTTTTCCTGCCACAAATCTGCCGTTATTGTATCTGTTTTCCTCCTCTATCACTATTGGAACCGCACTACCAATTGGTATAATTACTTCCCTTTTCCATTGTGCATGATAGTCTGCCGTCCTTTCTGTCAAATTCACATGCTGATTTCTTGTGTGTCTTTTGCAGCATTGCTGTAATTCAGTACTCTTTCCTTTTTATCTGTCTCTGTAAGGCCATTTATATTCCAAGACAATATGGCTAGTGTAGACATTTAAGATAAAAAGCTATTTTTCCCACCTGTTGTTGTACATGACCTGTTTTGACTGTGTATTTCCACCTTTTGTGTTACATGCACACACTAATGTCTTTCAGGCTGATCTTTTTATACACTTGTTTCTTATTTCTATTTGAACTATGTCGGTATGTTGGCCAAGTAACTCGCTGTCCTGTGAAAAACTTTTCGCTGATGTGAACGTTCAATGAATAGCCGTTCGGTGAAGTTAGTTTTCGAAGAACTAATATAGAGCCCACATTTTCAGGACTTTGTTCTAACTTAATAGGTTATGGAATGCATTTTTTGTTTGCGAGTTTCATTAAAACAAGCACAAAAAAGTATGCAAATCTTCAGAAAATGAAGTTTAATCCTCCAGCTAGGATCAGTTGCCCCAAATCTACAGCTGCACCCACAGGCATTAACTAACCTAAAGTTAAGGTTATCTGTGCTAAAGATTATGTTATTGCCTGTGTTTCCATTCACACTGATTGGTGTGTGCTCTTTTATTATCTCTCTTTCCTCTCAGATGTGAAAAAAGCTTGCATCCTTTCAGAAAACATTGACTTTTAATCATAAGAAAAAGTGTACTGGTCATCTTTAAAGCATTTAATAGAACACTGTACAATTTAAAATATTAAGGTTGCTAGGAAACCTGCTATTTCTTATTCACTTCCAGTAATTTCAGGCTTTATTTTTCACTGGACTACTTGCCCTTGTACCATTTGAATTTTGCATTTTATTCTGCAAAGAGTGCTCAGAACTCTCAAGATTAATTGCTTGCATCTAGATAGAGCTTGTCTCCATGGAAACAGTAAGCAATGAGAAAAAAATTCAGATAACAGCTGTGAAGATGCATGAAGGAAACTTTATCAATTTCACTCAAAGCAAAATTTACAATTGCCCTTAGCTGTAGACTTCCTGACTTTCACTGAACATTTGTTAATGGGGAAAACAAGCTAGCATCAATGCTGATGCAAGAAACTCTGCATTTTCATTACTATCATTTGGTCTTATTTTTCAACCCAGGGGCAGCCAATATTGATATAATTTTTGTTTACCATCTTGAACTGCTCTAAATAGTGCTTCTCTGCTCCTGAATTTGTGGTAGTTTCTTCTGATGTAATTTTGATCCAGTGCTATGCTTTACAAACAGAGCAACACCCCCTCTTCTCTCTGTTGTAGTTCATGTAAATTATGAAGCTAGATATGCAGGACTTAGTGTCACACACAAATGGAGTTAGACATATTTTTAAAGCAGGAATGTGAGGATTAGTGTCGCTTAACTAAACCTATAGATAATCATATTTAGATGCTGCTAATTTTTGCTGAATTAGAAAAGGTAGAAAAATGGTGGCCAAGCCCACTTTTGTGGTGTAGTTGTGGCTATCAGTATAGTTTTGGTTTGTATTTAACATTTTGTTTACTGGAATGCTGCAGTGCAACTACCTGAATAAATAAAACACTACAGTAAAGTCTGTGTTGTGCTAGGTTGATTAACCTATCCATTCAAATTGTTAAAGTGTTTTGCATTGGTTTACTTTTCTTAATCATTGCTATCAGGAGAAGTTTAGTTAGGTCATAATGTTGTAATTTAAAGGAGAACTGTACCAACAGACCCTCAAAACATGTTTATGTCATCATGGTTTGGTGTTACATACATTTTAACACCAGTCTGGGAGTATTTGCAGGTTTTAAATACTTTATACGTAATTTCTGAGTTTGACCACATGGGGTCTAGCATCTTGAAGTGGTCATGATTGTTTAGTCTGCCTCTAGGCATCCCACAATGCAGTTATTGTCTGTAAAAAATATACATAATGCAGGCCTCTTCCTTCCTAAAGCTCATGTCACTGCATTGATTTTACATGCATACACTGCTGTCTTTCAGTCAGTTTTAAGTAACATTTCATGCTCTTCAATGACTACTTAAAACACAAGCAGTGCAAATGCCACAGAACAGACTTTCCAAGTGCTTTTTACTGCTACTACTTTTTAGAATGGCTAAATTGCAGTCTTTTGTATCCCCCTTCATACCTAACTTCCCTAACTGTCAAAGTGCTAAGGGTAATTTCAGCTGTTACCTGCTTTGATTAACAGCTCACAGCAGGAGACTTGACTCACGTACTGTTTCCTTTTTCTAGCCTTTACTTTCTGTATGGGTAGGGAAAGGACCAGTGAGCTGTAACATCACAGCATGGGTGGGTTTTTAAAACAGCCATGGTGATGTCAGTTTGAGGAGGGAGTTGGCCAGAAAACTACCTGTATTTACTGACCTTGATGACCTCCATGAATTGGTGACTACAGCAAGCTTTTCCTTTTCTAGGGCGGGATAAAAGTTTTTTGAAGATGAAACCACCATAGTACATTAAGGTACTGTTCTAGTGGAGAGAAACAGTTGATTTAAAATATTTTGAATGCTGTTTTGTTGTTTTTTCATAGCAGGGACTGTGAATAGGGAGAAAAAGAACAGAGAAGTTAAACATTTAATAGAATCCCATTGTCCTTTAAAGTCAGCTTAATGACCATAATATATATTTGTATGAATAATCATCCATTTAGTTATCTGTTACAGCCCAAGGTTTTTTTCTTCCCTAGCACAATCCATATGTATAGGATATTTTTGAAAGGAACAATAGTAATACCTACCCCCCCCCATCTTTTTGCCCATTCTGCACTTGGGTAAATCAGCCCATTCATTTCCGTCAGCTGGTGAGAGCTGACCAAGAGTGGGTCGATGTCCAGGTAGCCAACAAAGTTAACTTGAGTGCCCTAACTTTATGTAGTTACTCACTAGAGGAGGAGAAGGGGACATGACATGGGCAGACTCCGCTGGTCATCCCTCACTTCCACAGTGGAGTTGCCCTTAATATTGGGAATCTTGTCTTCCCCAGTCTGCACTAGAAACAACACACTACCCTGTCTGTTCCCTGAACTCTCTCAACCCTCATTGAGGTAAGAGGGCGACCCCCTGTACTTCTCTCTCTCCCTTTCTGGCTTCTCTAGAGATATTAATCAAACCCCAGTCACCTGTGTTTTAGGGCTGTATCCTCCTGTTCCATGGAGCTAGGCAAGTTACGTCTACCTTACTCCCATTTGAATTATTTTTTTTTCTTTTGCAATTTCTGTTTTAAACAAATCCACAAGCCTTTGTTAGAAATTAGATTTTGTACAGCATCTGAATAATGGTGTATAAATCTGTGCATCAGTTACAGTTCATCTATTTTTATTTTTCAGAATACTGCATACTTGTGTGACATTGCCATGGATATAAGACCAAATCATACACTTTACCTAAATAATATTAATGATAAAATAAAAAAGGAAGGTAAGTAATCTATGGTAATATATACTGTATGTACGTGGCGTAGTTTATTTCATAATAAACCTTATATGTTAATGTACAGTGAATTCTTGTAACTCAGCTGCAGCATTTGCTTTAGCATATTTTAACTTAATGGTTGTACTAGTGCTGCTACATAGCCTTCTTGCAATAGTATGTACCAGAGTTATGTAGAACACCAAACAGATCTAGTTATTTAAGTCAAGAACAGTATCTGCTCTGGAATAACAGGGTGCTGCTTCTAATTAAAATGAGAAATGTCATCAGTCAGTAATAGTTTTCTCTCTCATAATGCATCTTTGTGCTTGCCTGGGATGATATTTCTCTATTTTTTTTTATAACAGCCGCTTGTAAGTGTGGTGATATATTTCTTGCCCTTCAAGTGCACTGAAGGAGTCAGGCTAAAAACGTTGGTTTATTTTCATTAGCTTTGTTGCTGTTAAAGGAGATGTGTGTGCATGTATGAAAGTGTGTAGTATAATACACTTGCACAAGTTTGTGTTAAGTGTGTATATGAATGTTCTTCATAATATTGTAGTACCAGAACATCAAACTTGAAAACATCGATCTTAAGAGATTGAAAAGGAAAACGCCAAAAAAAAAAAACCTCCTGTTTTTTTTTTTTTTGCGGGGGGTGGGGGCAAGCCTGTCTGTGTCCCCCGCACCCGTTGCTAATTATGTATACTAACTGTGGGATCACATAATAGCAGGGATGGGGCCAATTCCCATTCCCTGCTGTTTCACAACCTCCCATAAAGTAATTGCACCAGAAGCAATCATATGGTTATTCAGTCGCTTCTGCTGGGATTGCAGGCAATTGCCATTACAAAAGTTTGAGTATATGGACTGCCCCTAATATATGTATGTGTATAGATAGGCACAAGTACACACAGCACCAAGGATCTTGTACACAGCACCAAGGATCTTGTACACAAATAACCACAAGGAACCCATGATGACTAGTATACATGACCAAGGGCTGCATGCCAGCCAGACATTTATAGTAGTGATGATCAGCAGTGAAAAGTGCAATCACAAAACTGCAAGTAGTGGAATATGCATACTAAGTGTAACAAAAAGAGATACTGTCAGCCCAGCTAGCTGGAATTTTGTAAATAATTATATGTCATTTCTGAATATTAATATGATTTATATAGAAGTGTAACAAAGGAAGATGCTGCCAGCACAGCTGTCTGGAATTTTATAGATGGTTATGTTATTTGTGAATGTCAGCATGCTTCATGTAGGATGCTTGCATTGCAGATGTATTATAGCTGTATGTCATATAGTGCAGACATATGCTGTAGAGATATTTTGTAAAGTACTGACCAGAAATGTATATACACTGTTGTACTGTTTAGATGTGTGTGTATTCTAACAGGGGAGCTGGAACACAGGAGATTATCTTGCAAAACTTCATAAGAATAGTTGAGATTGAGTTACTTTATGGCTCGGCCATAAACAAAAGAGATGTTAGCTTTCAGTTTCAGCGCAACAGGAGACCTAATGTATAGAACTAGAAGTTTTTTGTATTGTCTTTAAATGTGGAGGAATGTAAATTATTTTACATCCACTCACCACATGCCTGCTTGTTGCTATGTAAGTAGGTTAACTAGAGGACAATAATTTCTCTTAGATACAGTCAGGGATATAGTGAAGTATAGCTTAGATGTTTTCTTTATTTATTTACGACTGTCTTGCAATGTTGTTTTAAATATTTCTTGTGATTTTGAATTCAAAGATTCAAAGAAACTTATTGTCATTTAGGAAACACAAGTGCTACCTAAACGAAATTTTGAGTGTCAGCTCTTTTATAGGAGAAAACAAACACAAAAAGACAGACATGATGGGTATTCAAGAATAAACAACTGTAATACAAAACAGAGTAGCTGTCGCACATGCTTGTACACTATTACATTGGACAACACTGACTACTAGTTAATTAACACATGAAAAGAAAAGTACACTATACACAGAGGTGATGTTCTGATGTAACTGATTATTTACAGAGTATTTTCTTGTTTTTTTATTATTTGTTATTAAATATATTTAAACATGTCATTGTGGCTGATATTTGTGAGACATTAAGTTCTGAGAGTACTTGCATATTTATTTGGTGACACTGTGGGCCACTCCTAATAGCCTTGCTCTTGGTCAAACAACCATTTGGATTAATAGTAACATTACACAGGAGGATTGGACACCCTTTGTTAATGGCCTTAAAGTAGTTGATAAAGAGTTACCTCGTGGCAGTAATAACTACCTTATAGTCTGGGCAAAAGGGGACATAGCTAGTAAACCTGTGCCAGCCTTTCCCAGGTGTGTGTTTTTGTATAATTCAAATTTCAGTGTGTGTGTGTCAGCTACTTGGGCAGGGTCATGAAGCACTGGTTGGACAGAGAGGGTGGTAGAGGTCTTGGCTTGGCCACTCAGCTGAGATCTCAACTCTGTAGCTGTGGCAGTGTGGAGTCTTACTGGGAATCTGGAGAAACGACTGACTGTGGTCTCTATGTGCTGTTAAGAGAAATAGCACTTTACTGTGTGTGTACTTGTCGTCCTCCCAGTGTACGTCTCTCCCTGGTGCTAGTGGTGAGGATTGAGGCTCCTTGATTACTGGGCCAGTGGTGGGGTATCACACTAAGATCCCAAAATATCTCCTAGAGTTGCCTTTACTTCAGGGTGCAGTAATCTTGGAGTCAGAATGATATGTATCAAGGATGTGAGGAGGGCAATTTCCATCCCCCCTTCAAAAAAAAAAAAAAAAAAAAAACAGGCACACTTTAAAAGTGCTGTTGCTACTTTTGTCTGATAATGAAACAAGTGAAAACTGCAGTACCCCTAGTAATGTATTTTAACATTTCTTTCGCGTGAATACACACACACACACACACACACACACACACACACACACACACACACACACACACACACACACACACACACACACACACACACACACACATATTCTGCCTCCAATCTGATAAGCCATGCCAATAACGCTTTAGCATTGGTCATATAATTGCCCATTGCTTTCACAAAGAACTTGCCTTCCCACTAGTCAAAAGATAGCCATCTTCTGTAAACCCCTTTCATGATAGCTTGTGATGAAAGAATGGTGATAGAATGTATTTCATCTTGTTGGCTCTATATGCATGTGCACTTCCTCCACCCGAATAAGCCATACCATGGATCATTTCACTGTGATCAGATAACTGCCTTTTGTTTACACACAGCAGCATCTTTCCTTCTGTTTTGGTGGTGAGATGAAAGTGAAAGAAATCGTGGACACAATGTATATTATCTTGCTACTGTCATGCACAGCCACTCTACTCAGATTAACGCAACAAATAAAGTAAAAGTAAATAAGTAAATAAACTGAGCTGTGGACTGTGTGTACCATTACCACTGCCCACAAATGTATTTGTTATACAGCCAGTCTCTCTAAAAATACCTACAAGAGAGAAAAAAAAAGCCTTGAAGGTGAGGAGTCACTGTTTATGTTGATGGCTTTGGTGACAATAGCTGTTCTGAAAGCACAGTAGTGCAATTAAACTTAACAGTAGATGCTTGATTGACTGCTGCAGTAATCTTAGCTATATGGGTTATATCCTAACAAGAATATAACAGACAGCTAGCTTCCAAAACTTCAAGTCATCTTCCATGCACCCAGTCAGCTCAAACTGAGCTGACTAAAAAGACAGGTTTAGGCACCAGCCTTCTAGAGGTTTCATACCAACAGAGAGACTGAGTCCTAAAAGGACAAAGCTAGAAATAAGAAAAAAATTGCACCTTGGTATAATCAATGCACCAAAAAAATTGCACCCTGGTATAAACAATACACAGAAAAAAATGGAGGGAGGGAGCTTTGACTGCAGCAGTGATCGTCCGAATATCCTTCATGACTGTACTATGTTCAGTATATTGATCATTGCTGCAGTAGCATTAGCCATATGGGTAGATTACTGTAGCTTACTACATTTAGGACGTAAAAGGAGAACAGTCCAGGACCCCCTGGTGAATGGTCCTTGCAAAGCCCGATGTAGAACTAGAGAAGAAATCAAGCTTGTAGTGCTTTGTAGAAGTATGTGCAGAGGA
The DNA here is from genome assembly GCF_019279795.1 of Protopterus annectens. NCBI lineage: Eukaryota > Metazoa > Chordata > Ceratodontiformes > Protopteridae > Protopterus > Protopterus annectens. The sequence goes on from NC_056727.1 coordinate 281,916,892, forward strand.
CCAAGTTGCAGTTTCTAGAATACTTCTACAATCTAACCCTTCTCAAAAAGCCATGCATAAAGCCAAGAATGAGACTTGACCGTATCTGGAGTAGTTTTTCTTTTTCTTTGTGGAAAATATAACAAATCGTAATCGTAGACAACCATTTGGAAATGATTTACTTCAACACAGGAGATTTTCCATTCTTATTTTTATAAGAAGTGAACAATTAATCTGAAAGATTTAGTTCTGTCAAGATATACAAGGTATGGAGTATCCATTCTTCCTCATTTTTAGGCCAGGAAAGAAAATTGGACGATGGATAGCTTGGCATAAAGTTAACACAGATACCACTTTGAGAACTAATTCTTTTATGCTTAAAGAAAACTTGTCCCTGTGGAAAATGAGGTAGGGTGAGATAAGGTTGACTTACCATAAGAGCTTGCAACAAGGACACCCTTCTTGCAGAGGTCAGCACAATAAGTAAAACTATTTTCCATGTTAAAAACCTCAAGTCAGCAAGGTTTGCTGTTTCAAATTGAGCAAGTGTTGGCTTCTGTAACATAAATTTAAGATTTCAATTAGCGGCTATCAATTTTCTTGGAGGCTTCTTATGTAAAGCCCCTATCAAAAACATTTTGACATGGGAATGCATTAAAAAAGGGGGATCCATGGACAGATGTGCTGAAGTGGCCAGTAAATGAACCTTGATGGTGGAATAAGGTAGGCTTTAGGATAGTAACTTACAGAAATATATTGTAATGCCAGAAAACAACTAGCCTTGAATTGGTGCTGGTTTTCCATTTGCTAATATGTGATTTTCTAGTAGCAGTCTTTCTTGTCTCCATCAGTAGACAGCTACCGTCTCCATCAGTAGACAGCTACCTGAATGGAATTAAAAACCTGTCATCCTGGCAGTCTGTTGAAGTTGACTGAGGTTTGGGTATGTGAAACAACCTCTAGCTTGTGTTAGTTGGTACACTTTGTGAGGAAGCTTGTGGTAATTGCTCCTAGCCATTTCCAAAAGAAGGGATCTTTTGGGATTACGTCCGAATCATCGTAGAACATACAGGAACATTCCTGTCTAAGGAAAAGAAAGCACATATGTCTTTTGCACCTTCTTGCATGGTGTCCTAGAGCAGAATCCTGCCAGCTGATTGTTCATAGAGGAACTACCCACAGATGGATCAAATCTTGCAGGACCCCCGATGTAATTTCCATTTCTAAG